>NW_026726820.1:0-61106 GCF_029784015.1 Lycium ferocissimum | reverse complement strand
TTATAGTTATATGTACTTTTGTCACTAAAAAGGTTATGAACACCAAGAAACTACCTTGTCACTAACTATTTTATTCAATCAGTAATTACGTCAGTTGTCTCTAAAGTTGTAATGATCAATTGATATCTAGGTCCCTTGTCCTCTATTTGAAACTTCATTTATGTTCATTTGATTATTTATGACTTGCGAGTATGGGTGGCACAAGTCTCGAGAAACTCGTGAGCGTTTTGGAACTATTAAAATTAAACTAATGGCTAAAGTTCAGAGTGTTGATCAAAATAAAAAAAAATTAATAAACTAGTTTGGATTCATTATTTTATGGCTCCAATAGGTTTGTATGATGATTATGGACTTGTGTGTAAGTTTGGATTGGGGGCCTGAGAGGCTCGGGTGCAATTTGGCACTATTGCATGAAAATCTGGAGTTTAAGGTTCATAAATTTGACTTGAGGATTGACTTTGTTTTGTAACATTTCCCTTTATGTTTTGATCCTTTGGTGAATTCCATATAGGTTATCTTTACGCGTTGGGGTGATTTGGTTAGATTTCGATGAGTTTTGATCCTGTTGCGATTGCATTTGGTGTGTGGACGACGTTTTAGCATAAATGGTACCACATTAAGCAAATGATATCCAAATTGTGTTTTTATTGAACCATTACATCTGTAATGTGATTTCCGAACTATAGGAATTCCAAGGTCGCATGGGAGAGTAATTGACATTTAGCATAAAATTATGTTTTTGAGTTTCACTGGTCTAGTGCAACCGCAATTGGGATGCCGCAAATACGATAAAATGTCTGCAAATGCTAACTTTTAGCAATTGCGAAGAATGGGTCTCAAGACGACCGTTGACACCCAATTTTGGCCCTCCATAATCTTATTTGCTTAGCCCGACTTCTTGAATTTCAAAACCGAGTAGAATCTGAGTTCTTAAGAATCAAAAGGATTTTACAAAATTACTTGACATTATTCCATTTGGCAAAATATCATAACGTATATTATTGTAAATCATTTGAATATTTCATTATATAAATTGCGGTTTTTAAATATTTTTATTAGGTTTTAAAGCCAAAATCAGTGAAATACAACAACAAACAACAACATACCCAGTGAAATCCCACAATGTAGGGTCTGGGGAGGGTAAAGTGTACGCAGACCTTACCCCTACCTAGGAAGGGAGGGAGGCTATTTTCGAAAGACTCTCGGCTCAAGAGAAAGCATGATAAAAAGGTCTAAGGACAACCAAATCAGTGAAATCAATTATTTAATTAATTGTTTAAATTGATCAGTATTAACTGATAAATATTTTACTCTGTCAAATCAAGAAGCGTATTAATGAAATAGATAATCAATTACATTTCAATTCCTATTTTGAATTTGGTTAATTTCAAATGATTTTTCAAATTGGTCACAATTAAGTTGTTTGAATTAATTTTCACTCCAATTTGGTCACAAATGAAACGAGCGTGGCTATCTTTAGAATACAGCTTTAACAACTTGATCGGTCATTTTGAGATCCGATGCTCTATTTTGCGTATCGTCTATTCCAGAAGCTCTGTAATAATTATTTTGACCTGCTTGTAAAATTTGAAGTCAAACAGATGTCATTTGGTTCACTTTGGGAGAAGGCTTCATTTTGGAAATTCGGTATTCAATTATTTGGGTAAATTTTTTATTTTGGAAAAATGTGCTCTAATTGGCAGTCTAAAGGTTCCGTTAGATTTGAAATATTACTTGTGACCTATAGGAATTTACGGAGCTAATTTTAGAGTTCATTTGGTTAATTTTTGATAATTAAGTCGGTTTTAGCATTTAATATGCCTATTTATGGTAAAAAGATGGTCACGGGAAGAATTAAGACCCGGATTGGAAAGTTTTTGGTTTCATTAGCTTCATATTGATGTTTATGACTTGCGGGGATGGGTGGCGCGATTCTCAAGGCTTTCGGATGAGTTTTGGGTAAGGAAGAGGATTTTGGAAATCCTTAAGTTAGGAAATGAAGAAGTTTGACCAAAGTCAACACCGGGGGTAAATGAGTCTTTTTTGAAGTTTCATCGATTCCATTAGGTCCGGAATGTGATTTATGACTTAGTGGAGTCGTTGGCTCGGTTCGGGTGTGATTTAGGTGGTTGGTTGAGAAACTAGCTTTTGAGAGGATTTGGAGTTGACCATGGTCAAGATCGGGTCAAGATGGTCCCGTTTGGATGTTTTGAGAGTTTGAGCAGGTTTGTATGATGATTTTAGACATGTCCAAAAATTTTGATTAGATTCGGATGAGGTTCGGATGTGTTTGGCTTGTATGGTGTTTGTTTATGGTTTCGACGTCGTTTTGAGCAAAAAGGGTACCATATTGAGCAAAGGCCATTTGTTTTGTGTTTCGATTGAACTGTTAGATCCGTATCGTAATTTAAGAACTATAGCAACAAGAATTTTCCCTAAGTTCGCACTTAAATTTCTGCATTTCTTCAAAACTTAAAAACATCATATCTCTCTCATTTTAAGGCCAAATTGGGTGATTCAAAAGGCTATCTTGGGTGGAATTTCACAAGAATTTTATTGGGCTTTTCAAAAGTGAGCTTCGTGATGATTTAACACCTGATTTGGGGTCGGATAGCTGTTGCGTTTTTTTTTTTTTTTTTTTGGTTATTTGTTTTGGGACTTCTTCTCACAAGTTTGGGAGCTCGAATTGAGGTAATTGTCGCGGCGTTGTTCTCGTCTCAACAAGGGGGTAAGTATCTAACCTTTATTTTGATGTTTCCTCAAGATTATTTCCATTGGGTATCGATCTTATCCGTGTTTGGTTGGGAAAAATTGGGGTTTTGAACCTTAAAAAGTGGTAAATCATGGAATTGGGGATCAAGATGATGGCTTTCTGAATGGATTTTGGATTTAGACTAATTAAGCTACGGGTAAACCAATGTTGAAATAAAATTCCAGTTTTGCCCTTAGGGGCTCGGGGTTACCTTTTTGAGTTCCATATTAAAGTATAGCAATATGGGTATCATTGGACTTGTTTAAACTTGTAGAGTACTATTTTGACTATACTGAACCCGATTTAATGAAATTATACTTTTGCCCTTGGGGTTCTGGTTTGGCTATTTTGGGTTCTGGGTAACACTATGGCAATATGGGTATCCATGGATTCATATTTTAACGTAGAATTTATATTTGATATACTTAATCATTCGAAAGCGCCCCGGAAAGGAAAGGCATTAGCTTGAGGGTTCGTGGCTCCTGTTCGGCACTGAGTTAGGTTACGACTTACTTATGTGTAGACTCCGATTAGAGAAACGTATGTAGATCGTAGTTATTGACAGGGAAAACATGATAGGCCTTCGGGCATGGTGGTGGTGATAAACCCACGATTTTGGTATGGATGTTATGTGGGCTTGCTGCCATACTTTTTGTTATGTTGTGATTACTGATTGAATCGTTTGTCCTTGATATCTCGCTTATCTCATGAAGAGAGAAGGATTACGTATTGATGACTTGGTTGAGTTCGGCATTCATGATATACATTTATTGTTTCCATGATTTGAGATGTTGTTGAAATTGATCCATGCATTTACATATCATCCATCCACATGCATGAATGGTTACAATGGAAACAATGACAATCTGTGTGGGCCCAAGTGGCAATGGAAACAATGATAATCTATGTGGGCCTAAGTGGTGATGGTATTAATGATAATCTGTGTGGGCCTAGGTGGCAATCTGTGTGGGTACATCGACTTCGCGGGTCCCCAACGAGTCATGACTGTTACACCCCTTATTTTCGTAGTAGTAGAACTTATAGTTTCCTAGCCGGGTATGCCTTTGGAATAGAGATCCAAGCCCGAGTTTTGAAGATAGAAAGTGTCTTACCCCATGTACAAGGGTACCAGTAGATATTCCTGGCAATTTATTGAGTTAGAAGTTGAACGAATTGAATCGACGCGATCTGAACTGAATCAGAAAAATCTGCAGACACCAATCATTGTCGACGAGTCGTCGACATGGTCGACGGACCGTCGATATGCGGCGTCGACAAGGTTTCGCAGCCTTGCATCTGCAGGCACAGGTCGACAGAGCAAGTCGACGGTCCGTCGACACGTCGACGGGTCTTCGACACGTCGACGGGCCGTCGACACGCTCGTCGAACCTGACCGCTGTAGCCTTTTTAATTCCGAGTATAAATAGGTGGTTCACAACCCTATTTCATATTTTCCTCCATTCCAAATCAGAAAAAACCCTAATATATTCTCTCCCAATATTTTTCATCATTATTAGTAGAGATTTGGTAAAATCCGAGCCCGTAAACTCGTGCTTATAAAGAAGAAGGTTGATTTTAGGGTTTCTTCAAGGTTGTGAAGCTAGGAAAGTTGGAGTTGAAGTGCTTCTTGGGATCTTAGACCCTTCAAGGTATGTTGTCACGACCCAACCCCGTAGGTCGTGACTAGTGCCCGATCTGGGCACCCATACGTACTCAACAACCGAAATCAGCATACAACAAACTATACCGACATAGAGATCATACGTGGTTCCAAATTGTCACAATATACAAACACATATACTGTACGAAAGCCGGTAAGGCTGTCATAATATACATAACATGTCAAAGCATATATACACACGTAATTAATAAGGCCGCACGGATGGGCCGCCCAAACATATCTCACGCGTCGCGTCCGATCAAAAAACCGTACATAACCCACATCCGTGTCTACGGACCTCTACTGAGAACAACGGGGTAATCGGATGACGGGACGGGCCCCGCCGTACCCCGAACAAACATAAACATATATACGAAAGAGTATATACCCAAAATATCGGCTCCGAAACAAGGTGAGCACTCAAACAAATAGAATGGAAAATCTACGCCGGTGGATCACCAAAAACGTGTGTCTTTTTCTCGCGGGCATGAAACGCGACCCCGAAGAAAGCGGGGTCGATGGGAATATGTACTGAGTACGCAAAGCAGAAGAGGTAGTAACAAATCTGAGTCATGATTGGAACAGAGGTATACAAGTAAACATAATAGCCAGAATCCCAAAATGCTGTCATCCGTCACGCAAGTCATGTAACAGAGGTACAGAAAACAATTATAATAATCCGAATACCAACACGCTTACTCTTGAAATATAGCTTATACATATACATACCGAAGCACATCATAACATTATACCTTATCATATGAGCTGACATTAACCGATGTGGGATTCGCCTAAACCAATATGGGATTTGCCTAGACCAATGTGGGATTTGCCTAAACCAATGTGGGATTTGCCTAAACCAATGTGGAATTTTGCGTCATCATTGGGTTTGCCCCACCATTGGGTTTGCCCCACCACCGGATCTGAAACCAACTGATCATATTTCCGAATCCATATACATAGCATACAACATAGCATACATACACAGTACCCGACCGAAAAGGGGCTCGGCGTACCGGTCATATCATAACACCAGAATATATACGCATCGGTAAATCAGACCATCATATCATGTCAGATTCGTATCACATCATGTTTCGGAATACACATCATATTTCAGAATACAACATAGTGCGTGCGGAAACATAACCGGACCGGGACTTGGCGAAGAATGTAACCACAGAATATACGAACAGAATCGTGAGTAACCAAATACAGTTCAAAACAATTTCGAAGACTTAATATGTTAATCACAACGAACCGTCATTTATAAGCCAAAACAAAAAATCAAATCGGATTTTCTTTCGAATATCACTCGGTGAACATCTCACACCGTATTTCATAAATCATAATTACGTACCAAAATCATGTGCATATGATCATTGTCATAAATTCAAAAGATAAGTAAAATAGTCATATTTGAAATCAGAATAATAATTACAACATCCTCTTTCAAAAGTTGTCGAAATCACATAAAGGAACGTCGCGGGACCCGCGGACGGGCGTAGGCCCGAGCTGGGCCCGCCTATGGAAAACATACTCGTCTAACATCATACAACCTTCTACGAAAATCTCAAGGCAATCCGAGCTTTTCTGTGAAAGTTATGGGCGTTTGTAGTTTTAGAATCGTTTAAGAATAAAAACTTTTTTTTTTGAAAAATTAAACTTTCATATAGCTTTGGTAAATCAATACTTCTAAGGACATAAGGATCAATATTTCATCATATCAAACATATGAATACCAAGAAACAAATGCATATCATAGACATGCTCGGATTGCGAGAATAGAGTTTTCTCAAAGTTCGTGTCATAGCCTATTTTTAACTAAGGCATGCCAAAGAAAGAAGGTTGCTTTACATACCTCGTACGCACTCAACGCTAATCCAAACTCAAGCTAAAGCCAATCTACGCCTCGGGCTCTCTAAGGTCTACAAACAAGTCATAATATGCCAACATTAGCTATAGGCATTTTGGGCATTTAATTCCAATTTCGCCCTTAATTCTACAGAAATGTGGGCAGCATTTCCCCTGTAAATAGGTCACCCCGAGAATTTAACTCGTCCAAAATCAACAACAACAACAACAAAAACCAACCTAGCAACATTAATAATCAATCTGAAAAGCAATATAACACTAATAACTCTCTTTTACATCATTCAACAACTTTCAACATATTCGATTCAACGACTCACGTTCAAGCCAACATCAACGCTTATACATTCATATACTAATCCAAATCCATACCAACAACATTCAACAACATTTTAAACAATTCGTACAATATTTCCAACAATCCAACAAAGCTCCAGTTGCCGAAAACCGTCCCCAAACCCGAGACACCACTACAACCCATTTCTAACTTCCGAATCATGATTTGCACCAACAATTCACATTCTAACAATGCCATTCTCATAGTTATACAAATTACATCAAATGTACAATAGCCTTCAATTCAGCCCACAACACTTACGATATCAATTTGAGTCATTAAACATTCATTTCCAACATAGAATTCATAACGACGACGACTAAAACGTTAAGCGACATTAATGCGTTCTTTGTCATATAACATGCCCCATTTTCGACCAACATACCATCATGCACATATGGATAATTGTCATTCATTTCTTCACACTACAACCATCAACATACTATCTAGGCATTAATTCATGGCTTCAACACAACACAACACACACACACTTCACACGGCCATATACTACATACACAACCTTCATTCCAACATACCATATTTTATGATTTTCATCCATTTTAGCATACTACAACATGCATACAACCTTTATAACACATAAAACATGATTGATTCTTACCTTTCTTCTTCCACCTCACAAGTAGTCTAGGGTTTTCAATAATGAAGACTAGCGGGTTGATCGCTCCAACAACACTTCCACGCTACTTAGGGGCCTAAACCTAGTGGATTTGCATAAACAAAATATTTTTAGAAGGGCTTGAATGAAAGTTGGAATTTTCAAGGGCTGGCCGAGAGCTCTCTTTTGCTCTACAACTTTCTTGATTTTTTTGCTAAGTGTTGAAATGCATAAGATGACTTAGTGATCATCTTTTAAGCTCCCACAAGAGTTGCACATGTGTCTATGGCCCACACATATGTGTTGGAGCAATTAAAATTGAACACAAAATGTGTGGGATCCATCTCCCATTCACACGGCCACAAGGCCTATTTTTGCATGATTTTCAACTTCAAAATATATCACTTTTGGTCCCAAATTTTCCTAATCATTCCATGCCAACAAATTCATGAACAACTTGTGTCTCAAAATCAAATCGAAGGTCAAAAATCCCGACTTTGTATCCCGGAATGGTTTGGACCCTAACTTATCATAGTCAATCCGGATTGTCCCAATGTACGAAAATGTGGGATATAACATATGTAAATGATTCTACCCTTATATTTAAGTTGGCTATCAAGAGTTTTAGTGATTTTAAGTGAAGAGAAGGTATTTGTGGAAGTGTTAAGTTGATGAAGGGCAAGATAGTGACTTGAGGATATTTTAAGAGATGATTGGGGATAAAATTGAGTATATAATTATATAAAATTGAGTATATAATTATATATATAAGTGTTGTTATTGTTGCTGTGGTTAATGTTGGATTAAATGGGGAGTTGAAGAGTTGTAAACTTACAAGGGAAATTGTTGCCCCTAAATTGTCAAGCTCTATTCGTATTTAAAATGATTAGTAAGCGAGGTAAATAGTCTAATTAAGGCTATGTTATCTTAATTGTAGACTTGCAAGTTCAAGAGGTAGAAGTTGGGCAATTTGATATACGTCAAGGTATGTTAAGGCTATCCTTTCTTTCTTTTGGCATGATCCTATGATATGAGTCAACAAGCGAGTAAGCGAGCTTCCATATTACTCTACTCTTAGAAGCATTAGAAGTCCTTCAGTCTTTGATGTTCATGTACATAGTTTATGAGTGTTCCTTCTGTTCATGGGTCCAGCTTTAAGTATACAGTTATTCATGCATTACATTCATTACATATATTCATGTACATTGACCCGTGACCAGAAGGCGTTATATACGCGAATATTATATACATATATATATATATATATATATATATATATGTATATGTATATACATATATATATATATATATATATGTATCATATACATATATATATGTATATACATATACATATACATATATATATATATATACATATACATATATGTGGAGTATGAGAAGAGATACAGGCGTTATATACGCATTACCACTATGATGAGGATACAAGAATCAGGCTGCAAGTACCACAACAACATATATGATGATGGCCGCAGAGAGGCCGATATGATATGAGAAAAGAGACAGGCGTTATATACACACATATATCAGGCGTTATATACGCACACATATATAGATGTATGACCTTCATTGATAGGCATGAGCATGCATATTATGCGCCCACAGAGGCATTGTCGGCCACACGTATTTACGTATACGTAGAAGATACTAGTTCGTACAAGTACATGCAGATCGTCATTTCAGCTTATAAGTTTAGATCTTATTCATGATTCTTATATATATATATATATATATATATATATGTTGTTCTTATACCTTACATACTCGCACATTATCCGCACGACCCCGGGTGCTCGGGGCCGTGGTTCACGCGGTACGGAGTGCAACGGGGAACGGTGTTCCGGCTCGTAGGACTTCTAGATCAACGCGGTGGTCGGTGCGCTACATTTGATCCCGGAGGCCGTAGTCGGCTTTTTTGGTATGCCACCTCTTTTGAGATGTGTGCATATGGGTATGACGGGGCCTGTCCCGTCCTTTTCTGGGCCTTTCATTCCAGTAGAGGTCTGTAGACAGGTGTATGTACTAGTCAAATGATGTAGCCATGTCGGCTTCCATTCTTTTGTGTACAGTATATGTAACGGCCTAGCTAGTCGGCACCGCCTTTGTTCTTCGGTATGTATGTGTATATGCGAATTGTACGGAGTCTTGATGTTCCCCTTTATGAGATCGGATCGTGCCATTTATGGGCCTTTGATGTTCGAGTGGATGTTTCGTATACGTGTTTAGGGGTCTTTGGTATTAGAGGTCGACACCGTGACGACTCATCGGTTTGGGTCGTGACTTGGGGATGGTATCCGCAGCGCCCATCCTAGGGTTGTCTACAGACCGTGTCTAGTAGAGTCTTGTTTATGGGTGTGTTGTGCACCACACTTATAAACAGGAGGCTACAGGACATTTAGGATGATGTCATTCTTTCTCTCTTTGATTGTGCGATAGAGCCATCTGTTAAGCGTTCGCTTCTGATGAATTATTCTGATTTTAGCGATGCCCCGCAAGAAGCTACAGATGCCCAGAAGGGCAAAAGAGCGACCGGTGAGGCCACTAGCCATACTCGACAGGCCACGAGGGCCCAGGATGAGATTCAGAGTGAGGGGCCGTCTGAGACATCGCACACCCCGCCTCTAACGCCGCCTTAGCCCTCGACCGGACGCACCGGCCGAGATGTGAGGGGTGCTATATAGTTACTGACTAGATTAGTAACCGCCTAGGCTCAGCGACAGGGAGTCGGTGTTGACCAGGCAGATAGGACTGATGGTTCGAGGGTTAAGACCTTCCTTGGGTTAGGTCCTCTAGAGTTCTCAGTGATAAAGCAAAATATGGACCCCTAGGATTTTATTGATGGTATGCAGAGGACTTTGAGGGTTATGCATGCAGACGAGTTCGAGTATGTGGAGTTGGCTTCGTATAGGCTCTGCGATATTGTAGTACAATGGTATCAGACTTGGGAGTTATCTAGGGGAGAGAAGGCCCCTCCAGCTATGTGACGAGAGTTCTCAGATGCTTTTATTTGCCATTATCTACCTCCTAAGGTCAGGCGAGCCCGAGCAGATAGATTTCTACGTATTGAGCAGGGTAGTATAGGTGTCCAGGAGTATTGCGTGTACTTCGATTCGTTAGCTAGATATGCCCAAGCCATGGTGGCTGAGATGGAGGATAAAGTTTATCGCTTTATGGCTGGTCTAGGGCCACATTTGATAGATGCTTGTACGACTGCTGCATTACAGCTAGGCATGGATATCTCCCGTATACATGCATATGCACAGAATCTGGAAGATCGCAAGCGTCAGAGGAGGACAGATCGTGACCGTGATCGGGGCCATGGCAAGAGGGCCAGGACTTTAGAGATCGGGTTGAGTCTAGGGGAGGACAGAGACCGCAGTATTCCCGATATCCATTCCATTTAGCAGGGAGTGCACCTCCGCAGTTTTCAGGTCCGAGGTTTGATCGCCTTCTTATTCGTGAGCGGGCCAAAGTTTTAGAGCATCGTGCTCGCACAGTGACCGAGTCGTGCTGGGATGAGGCCCCTTTTGCCGCGATGTGCCCAGTGTGGCAAGTTACATGCAAGTCAGTGTCGGCTAGGCTCAGATGGTTGCTATGCTTGTGGTCGGGCCGGAGCCACGAACGATGAGTAGTGCCGGGCCGGGGGTTGGCACATGTATGGTTCACCCGCGTGTCCGTGGTCGGTTCTTCTTCTACAAAGGCGCCTTCGGGGGCAAGTTTTTCTCACGCCGGCAGGGCAAGGTAGGAGAGGAGGAGCATCCGGCTCGAGCATCCTCGACCGCGTGTATGCATTGGCCGGTAGACAGACCGCGAGACGTCTCCCCCGATTATTGCTGGATGTATATTATCGCCTCCCATGATGTTTATGCACTGATTGATCCAGGTTCCACTTTATCATATGTTACGCCCTTTGTTGCCAGCAAGTTTAGGATGGAGCCCGAGTTGATTAAACCTTTTGAGGTGTCTACGCCAGTTGGTGATCCAGTTATAGCTAAGCGAATATACCGAGACTGTGTTGTTATAGTTTATGACCGCCATACCGTAGCAGATCTGATTGAGTTAGATATGATTAGTTTTGATGTTATTATGGGCATGGACTGGTTGACTTCTTGTTATGCTAATGTTGATTGTAGAGCAAAGATGGTTCGAGTTCGCTTCAAAGCGAGCCGTCCAAGAGTGGAAGGCAATGTCGCTTCGCCTAGGGGTAGGTTTATTTCCTACCTTAAGGCAGAGAAGATGATCAAAAAAGGGGTATATTTTTCACCTAGTTCGAGTTCAAGACGCAAGCAGTAGTCGCCGACTCTTCACCGTTCCCGTGGTTAATGAGTTCCAAAAGTGTTTCTAGATGAGCTTCAGCATTCCCTGCAGAGAGAGATTGATTTCACTATTGACCTATTGCCAGACACTCAACCAATATCTATTCCTCTTTATAGGATGGAACCTGCGGAGTTAAAGGAATTAAAGGAACAGTTGAAAGATTTGCTTGAGAAGGGCTTTATTAGGCCTAGTACATCGCCATGGGGAGCGCCGGTGTTATTTGTAAGAAAGAAGGATGGCTCTTTGCGAATGTGTATTGATTATAGGCAATTGAATAAAGTGACTGTAAAGAACAAGTATCCGCTCCCGAGGATCGATAATTTATTCGATCAGTTGCAAGGCGCTAAATATTTCTCGAAGATAGACTTGAGATCAGGATATCACTAGGTCAGGGTAAAGGAAGAGGACATTCCGAAGACGGCATTTCGGACTAGATATGGCCACTATGAGTTTCGTGTTATGTCGTTCGGGCTAACTAATGCTCCAGCCGTATTCATAGATTTAATGAATCGTGTATTCAGACCCTTCCTAGATTTGTTCGTGATTATGTTTATAGATGATATTCTGGTTTATTCACCGTCGCAGGCCGATCAGCGTAGAACATCTACGACAAAGGCTTGGAATTCTTCGAGGTAGAGAGTGGTATGCCAAGTTTTCCAAGTGTGAGTTATGGTTGAACTCTATGGCTTTTCTGGGCCACATTTTTTCAGAAGAAGGCATTAGAGTGGATGCTCAAAAGATTGAGGCTGTGAAGAATTGGCCAAGGCCCACGACACCAACAGAGATACGTAGCTTCTTGGGCTTGGCAAGTTATTATAGAAGGTTTGTAGAAGGATTTTCTCTTTTTTGCCCCTATTGACTAAATTGACTCGTAAATCGCTTAAGTTCCAATGACGTATGCTTATGAGCAGTTTTCGGACATTGAAGGATAAGTTGACTTCGGCACCGCTTTGACTCTTCCAGAAGGAACAAATGGCTATGTAGTATATTGTGATGCTTCAGGTATTGGATTGGGCTGTGTGTTGATGCAGCACGGTAAGGTTATCGCTTATGCTTCTAGGTAGTTAAGGAAGCACGAGAAGAATTATCCAACCCATGATTTTGAGTTAGCGGCAGTGATTCATGCTTTGAAGATATGGAGGCACTACTTATACGGTATCCATGTTGATATCTATACTGATCATAAGAGACTCCAGTACATCTTTAAGCAGAAAGATTTGAATTTACCCCAAGGGGATGGCTAGAGTTGCTAAAGGATTATGATATGGATATTCTGTACCATCATAGGAAAGCTAATGTAGTAGCCGATGCCCTTAGTCATAAATCCATGGGTAGTTTGTCATATATACCACCAGAGAAAAGAGAAATGGTCCATGAAGTTCATCAATTAGCTAGCCTTGGAGTTTGATTGGTAGATTCAGGTAATGCAGGAGTTACCGTTCAAGACACAGCGGTATCATCTTTGGTAGTAGAGATAAAGGAGCGTCAGTATGAGGATTCTATTTTAGTTCATTACCGAGATACAACACCTCAGAAAGAAAAGAAACCCTTTGTGATTACAGGCGATGGAGTACTCAAGTATTGAAGTAGATTACGTGTTCCTAATGTTGCGGGACTTCGTCAGCAGGTTATGAGGAAAGCACATAACTCTTGCTATTCTATTCATCCAGGCTCAACAAAGATGTACCATGATCTCAAAGAAGTTTATTGGTGGGATGGTATGAAAAAAGATGTAGCAGAATTTGTTGCTCAGTGTCCAAATTGTCAGCAGGTCAAAATAGAGCACTAGAAGCCCGGAGGTCTGTTGCAGGCTATGGAGATTCCAACATGAAAGTGGGAGATGATTAATATGGACTTTATTACAGGGTTGCCTCGTACTCAGCGGAAGTGTGATTCGATATGGTTCATAGTTGATAGGTTTACAAAGTCAGCTCATTTTTTGCCTGTCAGAACTACTTATGCAGCCGAGGATTATGCGAAGCTTTATCTTAAGGAGATTGTACGACTTCATGGTGTTCCTACAACCATTATTTTATATAGGGGAGCACAGGTCACAGCTAAATTTTGGAAGTCTTTTCAGCAAGGATTGGGGACTCATGTGAGTCTTAGTACGGCATTTCACCCCCAGACAGATGGACAGGCAGAGCGTACTATACAGACACTTGACGATATGCTTAGAGCTTGTGTGCTTGACTTCCAAGGTAGCTGGGATGATCATTTTCCTCTTATCGAGTTTGCCTATAACAACAGTTACCATTCCAGTATTCAGATGGCTCCGTATGAGGCCTTATATGGGCGGAGATATAGGTCACCGATAGGATGGTTTAATGTCGGGGAGAATCAGTTAGTAGGCCCAGACTTAATTCATCAAGTAGTTGATAAGGTGAAAGTGATTAGAGAGAGATTGCTAACAGCTCAGCGTCGTAAAAATCCTATACGGATAATCGGCTACGTAAGCTAGAGTTTGAGATAGGCGATTAGGTTTTCCTAAAAGTTTTGCCTATGAAAGGAGTGATGAGGTTTGGCAAGAAGGGTAAGTTGAGCCCTCGATATATTGGGCCCTATAAAATCATTCGTACGGTGGGTACGGTGGCATATGAGCTAGAATTGCCTTCTGAGTTGGAGTCTGTACATCAGTATTTCATGAATCTATGCTTCGTAAATGTTTTGGGGATCCTTCAAGAGTGGTACCAGTGGATGATATCCGGGTGACCGAGCAGTTATCATACGAAGAAGTTCTAGTGGCTATATTGGACAGGCAGGTCCATCGGTTGCGAACCAAGGATGTAGCCTCCGTTAAAGTCTTATGGAGGAACAAGAATGTTGAGGAAGTGACTTGGGAAGCAGAAGAGGCAATAAAGATTAAGTACCCGCATTTGTTCCCAGTAGTACAGGAGGTTCAGTCTGAGGCATCATCACCCCAGGTATTATTTCATTTCAGTTATCGTGATTGGTCGTGTGAGGCCATGGTATTGTATGTTGTAATATGTGGCCCTGTGTGGCATTATTTTGGGTTGCTGTTTGCAGGACGGATTGGTATAAGTACAGGAGAAACTCTGCCGAAATTTTTATAACTCAAGATTGTTCGAACATTCGAGGACGAATATTCCTAAGGGGGGAAGAATGTTACACTCCTCGTTTTCATAGTAGTAGAACCTATGGTTTCCTAGACGGGTATACCCTTGGAATAGAGACCCGAGGCCGAGTTTTGAAGATAGAAAGTGTCTTACCCCGTGTACAAGGGTACCAACAAATATTCCTGGCAATTTATTGAGTTAGAAGTTGAACAAATCGAATCGACGCGATCTGAACTGAATCAGAAAAATCTGCAGACACCAGTTATCGTCGACGGGTCATCGACATGGTCGACGGACCGTCGATGTGTGGCGTCGATAAGGTTCCGCAGCCTTGCATCTGCAGGCGCAGGTCGACGGAGCAAGTCGACGATCCGTCGACCCGCTCGACGAACCTGACCGCTGTAGCCTTTTTAATTCCGAGTATAAATAGGTGGTTCACGACCCTATTTTATATTTTCCTCCATTCCAAATCAGAAAAAATCCTAATATATTCTCTCCCAATATTTTCCATCATTATTAGTTGAGATTGGTAAAATTCGAGCCCGTAAACCCGTGCTTGTAAAGAAGAAGGTTGATTCTAGGGTTTCTTCAAGGTTGTGAAGCTAGGGAATTTGGAGTTGAAGTGATTCTTGGGATCTTAGACCCTTCAAGGTATGTAAATGATTCTACCCTTATATTTAAGTTGGCTATCAAGTGTTTTAGTGATTTTAAGTGAAGAGAAGGTATTTGTGGAAGTGTTAAGTTGATGAAGGGCAAGGTAGTGACTTAAGGATATTTTAAGAAATGATTGGGGATAAAATTGAGTATATAATTATATATATATAAGTGTTGTTATTGTTGTTGTGGTAAATGTCGGATTAAATGGGAAGTTGAAGAGTTGTAAGCTTACAAGGGAAATTTTTGCCCGTAAATTGTCAAGCTCTATTCGTATTTAAAATGATTAGTAAGCGAGGCAAATGGTCTAATTAAGGCTACGTTATCTTAATTGTATACTTGCAAGTTAAAGAGGTAGAAGTAGAGCAATTTGATATACGTCAAGGTATGTTAAGGCTATCCTTTCTTTCTTTTGGTATGATCCTATGATAGGAGTCAACAAGCGAGTAAGCGAGCTTCCATATTATTCTACTCTTAGAAGCATTAGAAGTCCTTCAGTCTTTGATGTTCATATACATAGTTTATGAGTGTTCCTTCCGTTCATGGGTCCAAATTTTTAAGTATACGCTATTCATGCATTACATTCATTACATATATTCATGTACATCGACCCATGACCAGAAGGCATTATATATGCGAATATTATATATATATATATATATATATATATATATATATATATATATATATATGGAGTATGAGAAGAGATCCAGGCGTTATATACGCATTACTACCATGATGAGGATATGGGAATCAAGCTGCAAGTACTGCAGTAACATATATGATGATGGCCGCAGAGAGGCTGATATGATATGAGAAAAGAGACAGGCATTATATACGCACATATGTCAGGCGTTATATACGCACATATATCAGGCGTTATATACGCACACATATATAGATGTATGACCTTCATTGATAGGCATGAGCATGCATATTATGCGCCCGCACGTAGGCATTGTCGCGATATACATGCATTTGTGCGGATACGAAAGTATACTAGTTCATACAAGTACACGCAGATAGTCATTTTAGCTTATGAGTTCGTATATTATTCATGATTCTTTATATATATATATATATATATATATATGTTGTTCTTATGCCTTACATATCAAAGACATTATCCGTACCGACTCCCCATTGCTCCGTGGGCCGCGTTCATGCCCACAAAGTGTGTAGCATGACATACGTAGTCCGAAATTTCTGCAGAAGATTTCTCGATCTAGTAATGGTCAGTGTGCTCCATTTGATCTGGAGCTGCCGTCAATTTTGGTATGCCAACCTTTTGAGATATGTATGCATATGGGTATGACGGGGCCCTGGTCCGTCCTTTCTACATCTTTCATTCCAGTAGAGGTCTGTAGATAGTTGTATGTACTAGTCAGATGATGTAGCCTTGTCAGCCTCCATTCTTTTGTGTACAGTATATGTAGCGGCCTTGCTGGCCTGCACTGTTCTTCAGTATTTATGTGTATATATAGATTGTATAGAATCTTGATGTTTCCCTTTTATGAGATTAGATCATGCCATTTATGGGCCCTTGATGTTCAGGATGTTTCAAATATGTGTTTAGGGTTGTTTGGTCGCTAGAGGTCGGACATTCGTTAGGACTCATCGGTTTGGGTCATGACAATGACTTTAAGGCATTGCTCTTAGCATGTGTGCACGAGACTGAAGAGGTGGCTTGGGGGGCATTACATAGCACTGCATTGCATTCTATTTGTATTGTACTTCACATCATTGCGTAGCACATTATCTCATCGAGTTCTTGGTTAGTGATTTACTTGAGTTGTTTCCTGTTTGTTGTTGTTGCCTGTTTGTTAGGTGCTTGCTTAGAAACTTGGCGGATTTGTGGATTAGAAATTTTCACCTAGGCTTATGACCTGAGGATACTGAGATTTATTGCGATTATTACTGCTTTGCGATTTGCTTGAAATATGCTTTCGTGACTGTACTTGACTGCTTATCTGCTCTACTTGTTGATTTCTTCCATTTGTATG
This sequence comes from Lycium ferocissimum, assembly GCF_029784015.1. Lineage (NCBI taxonomy): Eukaryota > Viridiplantae > Streptophyta > Magnoliopsida > Solanales > Solanaceae > Lycium > Lycium ferocissimum. The sequence continues at coordinate 43,800 of NW_026726820.1, read as the reverse complement.
CGTTATCTAATCGTTGTCGGCCTATGATGCCTGCGAGTGCTAGTGTTGTGCTCATACTACAATTGTTGCACTCTTTGTGGAGTGTAGAGGTTGATTCAAGTTCCTGTCCGCGACCTCGTGACTGATTCCGAGCCTACCATCAGAGATTCAGGGTGAGCTACTAGCCGGACCTACACAGGATCTCTTCTTATGTATTCTGTCTATTTTCTTTTCTACAGACAGACTCTATTTTTTATTTTGAGACTTGAATCCAGTAGTTCAGATTTGTATTAGTATTAGAAGCTCTTGTACAAGTTAAGACCAGGTTTTGAGGTTGTAATACTTTAAAATACTTCTGCACTGTTGTACATATATAGTAAGTCCTTTAATATAATTTTTTTGAATTCATCTCTGCATGTCTCTCTTTTAAATGGCGTGATTAAGGGAAGGGTTCGCCCACTAAAGGGGATAGTGTAGGTGACCTCATGACTCGCGAAATGGGTCGTGACAAGTTGGTGTCAGAGCTCTAGGTTCATCAGTCTCACGAGTACAAGATCAATATCTAGTATAGTCTTGCGGAATGGTACGTAGACGTCCGTACCCATCCTTGAGAGGTTATAGGACATTTAGCAGACTTCCGTTCTTTCATTCCTTATCGTGCATATGTGATTTGTATAAGGTCTAAACTTCATCATCCTAATCTCTCAGTGATGGCGAGGACCTGTTCTCAGATTTGCTCATGAGCGATGCCTAGATACAACGTCACGTGGTATGGTAAGAGATATGACAAATGAGGACGTGCGATGCAGTTAAGATTTTAACTATGACTTGAAGACTCAATTGAGTGGGGTTGTGATTCAGACTCTCTAATTCGGTGATATCAGTAGGAAATAAGAGTCATGGTACGAAGTTCTGCAAGAGAGCCATTCCTTCAACGGTTAGTTGTTTGGAAGTTAAGGGAGTGCAGTTATGGAATAGCAAGTATTAGGAAGAGAGTAGACGATTTGAACTGTTTTGGCTAGCAAATAACCAGTTAATAAGCATTGTGGCTTTGAAGACTACACTTGGGAGGTTGGGCATAACATAAAGAGTTATTGAGATGCGATGAGACGGGACATGTCCTAATATTATGGAAACAAAGGAAAACTTGGATGAATCAGTTGGTTGGACAAGAGAAATAGTTGATGAGGGTATAAAGAGAAGTTTGGAAAGCCTATAAACATGAAAGATGACCTTTGGTGATAAGGTATGAGGAAGTAGGACTTCGTGATAAGGTATGAGGAAGTAGGAATTTGTGTTGGGGTGCCTGTGGAGAGTCTTGATATGATTCTTCGAGTTAACAAAGAACCAATTGACCAGGATCTTGATCTTGAAGCGATTTGAAGGGTAGAATTCAAGAAACAGACGTAACTCAACCTATAGGTCTCGAAATTAGGTGTTTCCAAGACGAGGTGAAAGATGACGATTTGAACTATGAAAATAACTATTCAACCGTTTAAAACAAGTAAATATTGAGGTGGAACGATGGAAAGAAAGTTAAGGTTTTGGGTATGAACTAAAACGAATTTTAAGTTAAGAAATGTGTTTTTGAATGATCAAGAACTGATAAAGTTCCTAATTCGCCACTTGAAATCAATAAACGTGATAAAGAAACACCACACACAACTAAAAACAAGGTAAAGACTATCACCAACTTGCTTAGAACCAAAAACAAGGACAAAGAACAAGAAATAGAGAAAATAGCTCTATTGCAAATTAGGGTTATTGCTAAAAAACGTGTATCCTCCTATTACATGTCATGAGAACCCTTTATATAGGACTAGGGTATCTTCTTTTATGACTACAAATCCCTATTCTACTCTAGAAAGGAAATAGCTAAAAATAAGGAAAGTAAAATTCCAATTCTATAAGGAAAAGAAAAAAGAAAACTAGGATCCTACTAGAACTAAGATAAAGATCCTACTAATGATAGGAAATTAAATCCCTACTATAATATAAATCAATAAACAAGAAACCTATTTAGAAAAGGATTCAGAAACAAGAATTTCCATTCATGGATGAAATTAATCTTCAAACTTGACCTTCTTGGACTTTCTTGCTCTTGAATTTCAATCTTTTGCTTCTTGGTTTTCTTGGATTTCTTGATCTTCTTCATCGTTCATCATTCTCCCCTTGTTGAGAAAGACTCGTCCTCGAGTCTAAAGGCTCCATAAATGGTTAAAGATTAGAAAAAAAGATTGAGAACGACCCATACTCACCAGGCTCTAAGTTGCATTTTTCTAGCTTGTCATAGAGCTTCATCACGTTGAAAGAAAGCTTTACATATGGTAGAACTAAATTTCACTTTCTTAACAGTAACTTTATACGATGATTTCTCAAACATATCATCTTAAACTGATCTTCAAAGTTTAAACCATGTAAACACTTATTTTCTTTTGATCTTCATGAATCTTGAACACTCCCGTGTCTAGGTAATGTTTGCAAGCAAAATCTGAGTTAGTGCCATGAAAACCTTTAAATAAATCAAATTCATGTACCTTTGGATCAACGTTGGAGATCAACTCTTGTCTTCTTAAGAACTCCTCGTTGATTTTGCTGCTCTCATATTTGACATGATTATAGCCATTTACCTCAATGAAATAGAGAGATATTAAACTTACAATTTCTTGCAAAGATTCAACCTTTTGAGGAATAATTCTTGCTCGAACTGGATCATAAATTAAACTCTCATTCATAGACTCCCTTTTCAGCAACTCATTCTCTTCCAAATCTTCAGAGACTATTAGTCCTATGCAATGCGGTACTTTGGTCGGTGTCGAGTAAGAAACATTATCTATATTGTTTTTGAAATCCCTTCGTGGAAACTCAATCTTACAAATAGTTGGATGCTCTAATGGATCCTTATCAAACTTTGGAGGTAAATCCTCCACTTTTGGATCCAATGCATTGTCCTCCTCTGTTTGTTGTTCCATATGTTAAGGTTCACTTTTACGCGGGCGCATAAAAGCTATTAAGCGGTTGTGGACTCTATTTGGATTTTTCTATTTTTTTTAGAGTCACCACCTAATTTAATAAAGGAAATTAGGAAAACCAAGGTAAAAGGATTTTATCAAACAAGAGAAAAATCCTTTTTAAATTAGAGTTCGAGGTAAGGGTTCTGGTGATCCCCTAGGGAAGATTTTAAGCATCCTAGTATTAAGGATCCGTAGAATACGGTTGAACTACGAGTTTCAATGTGTGATTAACTGTGATTATTTGCTAAAAATGTTTTCTTTCTTTCAAAACTGTCATGGCATATCATTACTCTTTTTTGGCAGAAAAATCCTTTACTTAAGTAAAGGTTAGATTTCCTTTGAAAACACATATAAAGTTTGAAGTCACTTCGTTTCCGGACCAAAACACACTTAAGATTTCTCTTAAGTAGAGTTCCACTAAGTTGGTCCAATGTCATGCCTTTAGTCCTTATAAGTTTACTTTAGGGAAATCTGAGTGTATTTCCTGATAAAAAAAAGACATTATAGGTTTATAAGTATATAAAGCGAATAATTGCAATTTCAATTTTAATTATCTTTGTCTATTTTAAGGTCAACCATACTCTATCCAAAACCTTTTACTTCAAACAAAGATCTATGTGTATTCCCTCTTGTTTTATGCCTTAAGGTTTGGGCTTTGGGCCAAAAAGATTTTTTAAAAAATAACCTTAAGTACATAAAGTTAAAAATTCATTTTTATACCACTTATTTTGAAAACAAAAATAAGTTTGTTTTACTTACGTCCAAATCGGCCCAAATTCAATTAATGGGGCCCAAAACAAGTCTAAATTCTCTTACTCAAAAATCATTTTATTTATACCTCTTCATATGTACCGTATATTATTAATTTTCAGTTTAATATACTCCAAAGGAAAATGACTTTGTAAAATTCCAATAATTTGTCATTTTTATGCAGTGATAACTTAACCGTGTTAGTTTTGGGAAAATCATTTTTTGATAAAATGTTTAACTTCTACGCGGGAACCTAAATTCTAACCGTCGGGGTTTCAATAGTCATATAATACTTTGTTTACATATACAATACATAATTTACATACACAAATACAAAAAGTAAATGAGAGGGTTAGGCTGGTGGGCCTACCTAAGCAATCAGTTGCCATTTTCACCCATGGATGGGCCTTCAAATGTTTTTCTTAATCCGGACTCGATCAAAGAGAAAGTTGGGCCTCTGGCCCAACGGGTGTTCAACAAAGAATCGTCCCAAGTGGCTCTTCGTATTTCCATGCAAAAACAAAGAGGGAAAAAGAAAAATACCAGTTAGAAAGCACCTAGACTTATTAACTCATTTAATCTAAACTACGTGTATGCAAGATAATCGCATATACACAAATATAAAGGACAGTTTCAATTCATACATATGTGTAAACAAATTGATGTAAAACATAGGAGAAAACAGGCCCTGTTGAAGTAAAAAAAAAAAACAGCATAAGATAGGCCCAAAAACTCATAAATACATGAATGTAAAAGAGAAGGCCCAATATGATAATCAAAGGCAATTTTCAGGAATTTAAAGCCCAAACTTAGTTAATAGGATTCCTATTCAACAAGCCCCAAAGTGAGATACGCTAGGAGTATACTCAATATACGGGTCAGTATATGCCAAAAATATAAACACACCAAGACTGTATACAACTAGTATATTAATGTATACCCTTCCTTCTACAACAAACAAATTCCCAGAATAAGAATCAGTAAGGGAAAACATGATCTTTGGAAAGACAAGGAAGAGAAATGTAGCATTTTTCTAATCCTAACAAGCCAACATACTCAGTTTTATACCAGGACTTTTAAACAACATATCCAGATTTCATTTAATACAATTTGTTCAAGGCTATTCTCTTTTGGTATTGACAAGGAAGAGATTATGCAGAGACTCAAGCTCAAAATCAGACTTCTTAGTATTCATACCTAAAGGGGAAAAAAAGGGAGGGGTGGACATGAAGACTGACTAGTTATGCCTTAGTCTAGTCATTAAATCACATAAGCAGTTTTTTGGACAGAAAATACCCTATACTGAACATGTAGCATGCTTCAAGTTACCCTAATTTAATCTCAAAGATAGGACTAAACCTCTACTCACACAGATATGCACTTTTCACACATTCTATGGTAATACTAACATGAAGACTCCATACCTACACATTTTCAACCATAGCAGTTATATTCGGGCAAAAGAAAGTTTAACATGATATTCATATTCATATAGCAAATAAGACTGCAGGATCTCAAACATACCAATACATACAAAGGATCACATAAATTAAAAAGGGGTTTAACGGTTTGGGAGCAACACAGGTAAAAAAAAGAAAAGAAAAAAAGAAACTAAGAAAAGAAAAAAAGAAACTATCTTTCTAACATCAAATGACCTTTTAGTCCCATTGTTGTCCAGTTTCATACTTAAATAGGATTAAGAACATGTAGGGCGGTCATACTTCAATACTTAAAATAGTCGAGACAACTTAACCAACTAAACATACATATGAGACATGAATTGTCACACCCTTAATCCGATAGGGTGTGATGGGCACCCGAACCTTACCTAGGGCCGAGCGAACCCGCTGACTCTTGCGACATTCATAATCATACTGGGCCCTTAGCCATAACACAAACACATAACGGAAGTTTTTCGGAAAGTCAGATATGCTTTTCTTCTTTTTCAAATCAAATAAAATTTGTAACATATGAAACTTATAATACAATGCATAATAGTACATCGGCTTATGTAGCCGCTTACATAACCGACATCTTATACCCACGACACTGTCTGCAAAGTCTCTAGCACTGAACATGAAACCATAACATAATACTCTGACTCGGCAGCACTCCGGAGAAAATGGAGCTCACCAATCCCGCTGGAACGTCTTTTGCTAATATCTTTAGCTCACCTGGGTGTACCTGCGCGGCATGAAACGCAGCCCCCGAAGAAAGGGGGTCAGTACGGAATATGTACTGAGTATGTAAAGCATGAAATACAGTAAGCGGGATTATACTGAAGTAAAGAGTACAGAGAAATCAGCAGACTTGCCTTTGAAAACACTTATCATGCATATACATATGTCGGAAGCAAAATTCATATCATAATCATGTCATTATATCATCGTACATATGTACCGTACCCGGCCCTCTAATGAGGGACTCGGTAAGTAAAATCATAATATGCATATATAAAGTATACATATAACGTGCCCCGGCCCTTTAACAAGGGACGCGGTAAGTAAAATCATATCATCATCATGCATGCATACACATATACATATACATACCGTACCCGGCCCTCTAGTGAGGGACTCGGTGAATAGCGTGTCCCGGCCCCGCTAGCAAGGGACTCGGTAGATAATTATACCATCATATACCGTACCCGGCCCTTTCGGGACTCGGTCGTACCCGGCCCTTTCGGGACTCGGTGAGTAATCATATCATCATATACCGTACCCGGCCCTTTCGGGACTCGGTCGTACCCGGTCCTTTCGGGACTCGGTGAATGTCATATACATACCGTACCCGGCCCTCTAATGAGGGACTCGGTAAAATAATCATATTAACTGTGCACGAATACGTACCCGGCCCGGGACTCGGTGAAAGACATATTGAGGATGGCACGAGCAGAGTAGTGAGAAACCATATGCACATAAATCATTCTATGGACTCAATGAAGTAGTCAAATCGAAGCATCATTTGAAAGTCCGGACATTAGTTATCTCAATTAGCTTTCAGACATTTCTCAGAAACATATCATATGTCATAAGCATATCAAAGTGTCGTAGAGATCATAGCCATACATCAAATCAATCCGAGCCTGCCTCGGAAGCTTACGAACATTACTCACTTTAGAACCTTTTGCGAACAAATTGAAGCGATCCGAGCCTTTCGGTGAAAGTTACGGACTTTCGTAGTTTCGGAATCGTTTAGAAACAACTCTTTTGAAAACAAAACCTTTATGCAACTTTTGAAATTTGGTTATACAAATGACATAAGGACTATGATTTGACCACATTAAGAAGACAAATATCAAGGAGCCAATAAGAATCATAAACATGCTCGGATCACCGGAATAGAGTTACCTCGAGATTCGTGTCATAACTTACTTTCAACTAAGACATGCCAAAGAAAGAAAGGTTGAGCTTTACATACCTTAGCCGCTTCCTAAGCTAATCCGAATTTGCGTCTTGACTTCTCACGATCTACAATAATGTCGTTAGGTACCAACCGTTAGCCATAACACTTAGGAATCCAATTCCAAATTAACACTTTGTCTACAAAAATTTCGGCAACATTTCCCCTTCAACTTCATCATCCCCGAGAATTCAACTCGGCCAAATCAACATTAACCAAACCAACAACCATACCCACAACATCCATAAGTGATTCAAAGCACATTCTAACATTAATAATTCCTTTCTACACAATTCGACAACATTTCATTTATATTCAAATAAACTACATACGATCAATTCAATACCAATGTTCACATATTCGATTACTAATCCGCAACCATTCAAACATGATTTGAGAACATTCCGAGCGATCCATACAATATTCAAAACAATCCATCTAACACACCATAGGACCCGAAACCACCAATTTGCATAGGGGCAATAGCAATACATTTCCTTCTTCTAAATTCATAAACTATATCAATAATTCCATTCGTTAACAATATCATTTCCATCAATTCAAGCAATTATATTGAAATCACGTTATGTTCTAAATCAGCCCACAACAATTGCGATTTCCCTTTGAGTCATCAAACCTTCATTTTCATCCCATAATCCATAACAATAACAACTAAAATACCATGTAATTCAATTCATCATTCTTACTCAACACAACATATATGCACGGCCAAAACACCATACACGACTCAACATTGCCATGCAAGATTTCATGACTCTCATCCATATCTACATACTTCAACATGTACAAATCATCCTCAACACATGAAAAGAAGATTGAAACTTACCTTTTTCCTTCTACTCCTCTTCTCGGCTAGAGCATGCTTGGCAAGAATGAACGTTTTGCTCACTTCAACGACTACTCAACGTTAACGAGGACCTTCCAATTAGTAGGAAAACATAAAGAAAATAATTTTTCTAGGACAAAATTAGGGGGCAGCACTTTCGGCCAGCCCTTGGCCGAGAGTCTCCCTTCTTTCTCCTCTCCATCTTTCTTGAATTTTCTTAGAATTAAAATGATGAGTTGTGCCTTATAATTCATCACATATATATATATATATATATATATATATATATATATACATATACACATAGCGGCACATGGCTGGTCATGTGCCCTTTATTTTTCTCAATTTTTCTTCAATTTTCTAGAAATTTCCTTAAGGCACAAAAGATGACTTGTAGTCTTGCATGGTCATGAATTATACACACATATATATATAGCTCCCACAATTGTAGTGTACACATGTACCATCTCATGGCATGAAAATATTGGCCAACATATGGGTGGGGCCCACGGCCACCTTGGCCATTTGGCCATTTCATGAAAATTCTTTTCCAACTTTTGGCCCCTAATTTTCCTTACTCCAAATTTACCCTTAATGCTCCATTCCAATAAAAAGGATGGATACACCACTTATACATTCAAAAAAATAATAATAATAATAATAATAACCTTGTCCTTAACTTCCCGCCATTAACTCGGAATATTCAAATATACAAAATGCGAGGTATAACATGAATAGAGGTTAAGAACTACTTGAAGGGAACCATTTCAGATGCAGTAGAATGACGTATACTTAAACCATATACACAGAGTCTTATAGGGTAAATAGAGTCCAACTATGGTGAACTAATAAAGCATTAAGGTCATTTTCAGTCCTCGAAAAAGGACTCCATATCATTCTTTAGATTTTTTTTTACACAAGTGTATGAACAACATATTCAATCTCCACATAAATGAGGCAACATGATCATATAGGAACATTGGGGCAGCATCCATAGACTAACATTAGGGAAAGCATAGGCATAAGGGAATAACTGGTCAATAGTGGCATATAAGACATGCTTATATCTCAAATGATAATCATGGGGTCTTATTAGGCAGAACCCTATTCATACAAAACATACAAACTAGCTTAAATAGTTGGAACCATCACTGATTGTATCATGAGTCTCATAAGGGCATTAGATAACACAGTGTCACATCAAGCTAATCCAAGCAGGTAGTTATGTTAACATAAAGCTAATTGACAATAGAAGAAATGGCATGCTTATACAAACAAATGATTAGACTAAACCAAAGTCGATCAAAACTAATACTAAATATGTATGAACTACTAAACTAAACATACTTAGTGACTAACCAAACATAGTAGAATTAAACCAACACTAAAATAACACATAACATAACTAACACATAGGCACAAAATAAACCAAATATACAGAAAAACACTTAAGAACATTAAAAAATAAAGGAGGAAGGTTTCCCTTTCCTGTGTGCAGCCTAGGTCGAAAATGGAGTTCAAAAGATCTTCTTGCTCCACAAACACCAATGCTTATCCAAAAAAGGAGAAAAATAAATGACTAAAATTTTTACTAACTCAAATAGTTAACGGTCTTTATAAAAAATGCTAAAACCCTAGGTAATTTGAGTTATTGTGAGTATCTATCGGTGTGTGTATTATGAGATATGGGGTTCTTTAGATAGAACCCCAAATGTGAAACCCTAGTCTTGAATTTTGATGTGGGACTAATGAGCTTTGGGGGGAATTCTCTTGAATTCCTCCTCAAATCAATATCAGCCAATTAAATTTCGAGATTCAAAAATTGAATACAACAAAGATCATTAAGAAAAATTAGTCCTTTTGGACGTAGAGTGTAGAAAAATAAAGTAAAAGGTAGGGTTATACCTCGTGTCACACCCCAACCTTGGTGAGGTATGATTGGCACCCGACCCCTGCTTAGGACCGAGCGAACCAACTGTAACTCATATCATCTATGTCTCGAAGGACAAACAAGGTCAACTTGTGAACATGATATCATACATAATAAGCACTGGGCCATCTAGACCAATATACGTCTCTGTAGCTAACAACCCACAAGGCACACACGTGTATATGTACTAGGGCCTACAAGGCCGACATACAGCCTGACTTAGCCTGACTTATGTTGTATACATGACTCTGTCTGCAAAGCCTCTAAGAATACATAACCGTAACACATAAGTTGGGACAGGGCCCCGACATACCCATAGCCTGAAATACATGGATGAACAATGACTTGGCGATGCTCCAGAATGAAGTGGAGCTTACCAATCCAAGCTGATACTCGGCAAACCTCATCGTTGCAATCCTCCTACCAACCCTTCTGAACCTACGGCATGAACGCAGCTTCCCTAGGCAAAAGGACGTCAATACGAAATAATGTACCGAGTATGTAAGGCGGAATGAAACAAAATAATAATAATATCATACTGTAGAATAAGAGGGATAAGAATCAACCTGTGAACCTTTGACTTACCACTGAGGACTGAAACCTGTGGGATACTATAACCTCTTACGCATGATCGTATACATCTCTATATATATCTATAATATTACTATACTGATGAAAATCTAGTGTATTTATCTCTCTAAGACTCTCGTATGCATATCCACATCTTTGTACAACACTTTGGCCCTGAATAGCTTATCATCTATCAGTGCATGTGTTTCAGGCGTGCAACTCAATCCATAGATCAATCTACCAGGCCACTCACCTATGCGTTCATGGTCCGTTCGTAGGGCTAACCTGTACTGCATACATGTGCGTTCATATCCGTCCACAGGGCATACAACCTTTCTGAATGCAATGAACATGATGCAAATGCAATGCAATGCATGTATATCATATATATATGTATTTAGACCTTTACCTATTCGCTCCGTCGAGCATCATATCATATCGGCCCCTTCGGGCATCATAATCATCATATACCAGCTGATCAGGCAGTTTGGGTATATAACGCCTTTACCCTTCCCATTTCCCATAATATCATAATGCATAAGTATATAGATATTTATGTATAGATAATGCATGACAAAACTTATGAAACTTGGAGCTCCCTTTGGAGTGACTTTCTAGTCATCACTTTCCTATCTTGTTAAGAACATCTTCACTATTATCATATGCCCCCTTTGGGACTTAGAATCATTATGAAAACATATAGGAAATATTAAACCTTATATATGCCCCTTTGGGACTTAGCAACAAGAACAACTTGAGCTCGAAGAATAACAACATGGAATAATAATGAATAGACGTCTCTAATCTTCCAAGAATAGAGTCGTTATGAGGTACGTTTGGTTACATTTCGTTTCCATAAAGATCATGCCAAAAGAATGAAAGAAAGGTTAGCCTTAACATACCTGGTCGTAGTTCAACTATGCACGAACTCGCTTTGGTTTACCCTTCAACCTATACGATAATAAGAATAACATTATCGTTAATCATACAAACAACCCTCTTAATCGTATAACGAAAGTTAACATATTCCATAACGAAATGGGCAACATCTCCCCTGTTCTTCTCACTTCTCTCAAACCCATATACCAATATCGACAACCAAAGCAATACACTAAGACAAACACCAACAACAAGATATACTATACCAACAACAAGCCATCAATATCTCATGACGAGCGACAAGCTCGGATTGGAACCCATATAACCCGTATCACCCCTCATGGATCTCTTACCTCAACTCAGCCTTACTCCTAATATGATAACAAGTATGTTCATCCAAATATCCAACCTCATACCACACAAGAATCACAAGAAAACAACCCATAAACTCAACAATCTTCAATTAGCAACTCTACTCACCAGTTCATGTTTAATCTAATTATTTACCTTAACCAACATCCAGACAATATTAAGCACAAGAAAAAAGACAATATACTCAGGTTATTCCATCAATTTTCTAGCCATAAAACGCTGCAAGAACACCTTCCAAACAGTCCAACAATCAACAACAACATACCTGCTATTTTTAGAAAATTGGGCAGCACTTCCCCTATATTATTCACTACCATCCAACTCCTATACAGTTCCAAAACAACGAGAACAACATCAACAACAATATATCCAAAGTACAACACCAAAATCAGATCAAGACCCCATCAATATTCCCTTCAAAAACAGTCCATAAACATACCGTCTTATTCCTTATGTTTTATTACAATTTCACTTTAATCTTTTGTCACGACCCAAACCGATGAGCTGCGACGAGTGCCCGACCACTACCGACTAAGCACCCCTAGACTCGTACTTGCATCTCACTGAGTAACCTGGTGGCCTATATATATATATATATATATATATATATATATATATACATAACTTATAACCGAGCTATACCGTCTTCCTCGTAAAATTATTACCATAAACTCAAAGATCGAAAACTCACAATTCATATATATATATATATATATATATATATATATATATATATATATATATATATATATATATATAACTTATAACCGAGCTATACCATCTTCTCGTAAAATTATTACCATAAACTCAAAGATCGAAAACTCACAATTCATATATATATATATATATATATATATATATATATATAACTTATAATCGAGCTATACCGTCTTCTGTAAAATTATTACCATAAACTCAGCATCGAAAACTCACAATTCATACATATATATATATATACATATGTATTAAGGATAACAACAGGCAGCCGACTTGGCATTACATATGTACAACAAAATAAAAGCTGACAAAGTTACACAACATCCTATTGAATACTACTGTCTACAGACCTCTATGGAATACGAACTATAGAAAAGACAGGACAAGGCCCCGTAATACCCATATATGCACATATCAAAATAGCATACCAAGAAGGTCCATAGCTCCGAATCAAATGGAGCGCACTGAATGCGGCTAAGGGGAAGACCTACTGGGCTGGATCGTCTGGCTGACTACCTGAACCTACGGGCATGAGCGCAGTTTCCACAAGAAAGGACGTCGCATACGAATAATGTACTGAGTATGTAAGGCATGAATAGCAACATGATAAAAGCATGAAAAATAGCGTGAGGTAAAAGAACCGTTTATATCTCATAATACCTCTTAAGACATTCATCATGCTTACTTAACCCTTTTCTAGATGAAACATTTCATATATCCACATACATACCTATACAATACCGTACCCGGCCATATAGACTCGGTATTATCCGTACCCGACCATAGTAAGGTTTGGTAATATCCGTACCGGGCCATAGTAAGGCTCGCTAGTGTCCGTACCCGATCGTAGTAAGGCCCGGTAGTGTCCGTACCCGACTGCAGTGGTGCGCACGCAATATATCTCGTACCCGGCCACATAGTCTCGGTGTCACACATGACTATATATCTATATATATATATATATATATATATATATACACACATATATAAGAGTACATAAATAAAAGCACATCACTATACCTCACCTTGAAGGAACAATTAACATAAGGTGAGACCAACAATAATGAATGAAATCAAGAAAATCATGAAATAAGATCAATATTCTCATAATGGCATCAAATCCATAAGCTTTGGAATCTCTAGAAATGGGGTCATCATCATAGGAAACATCTATCTTTAGCAATAGAAGAACTTGGGAAATTATGAACTTCTAGCTTTTGAGAATAAGAATGTTATGGAAAACATGTATGGGTTCATAAGAAAAGAATCATGCCTTTCGAAAGAAAGGATTTAGCCTTATATACCTTTTTGGTCTCCTACTAATTAACGTTTATTCTCCCGAGCTCGTGAATCTACATTCAAGAGAAATCATACTGCTATTAGGCTTATCATCACATGCCTATCTCAAATCTTCAAATTGAACTTCTTTAGAATCTGCCAAAATTCGGGCAGCATCTCCCCTGTTTATATCCCTAGCCCGAAATCACAATACCAGCAACCAACACAACAACAACAACATCAACGGTGATAACATCATCATCAATACCAAAATATTTCATAAAACATCCCACACGATGTTTATCCAATTTCTCAACCAACAAATTTGTTATACGATCATTTAATAGCTCTACCTCCGTAAATAAACATAAATCAATTTTAATAAGGGAAGATTCATACCTTACTTCTGCTGGAACCGCAATATCTTCACTTTTCACCTTGAATCCAAGCCCAAATTCACCGCAATACGATATTATAGTCACAACTATATGCTGTCTGAACCTAAATCCGGAGATTTCCACTTAATTTGCGGTAAAATAACTGGAAGTTGGAGGAATATTCCAAGGGGTTTGAGATGATTTTTAGGGGTGGTTTGGAGGAAATAAGGGGGTAAGCCCCCTTTTATAACATTCTAGAGTCGGTTTCCACTGACCTAGGATTTGCTCAGCGTGTTCGCGCCACCTTGGGGCGTTTTCGCGCTGAGTTAACCCCTGGTTCCTCTGTGCGTTCGCGCGACCTCCGTGCGCGCGTTCGCGTAGAGTTAATCTTTGCTCTGGCGGTCCGTCTTAAACTGCTCATAACGTTTGATTCCGATATCGGATTGACGCGTGGTTTGTTGCGTTGGATACTAGACTTCCCGAACTTCAATTTAGGCCTTTAATTTACCTCAAAACTCTTGATATACTAAAAGATATTCTTTCCCCAAGTTGGCTCATATTTTGCCGTTCAAAGTAACACTCATCTTCTTCCAAAGTCATGCTAACTCAACTTCTTCAACTCATTTTTTTTATAGAACCTTCCGGAATTTCTTATGTACATTCTTTACTCCTAAAATATACTTAATAATGCTTCGCTCCTTATATTCCAAGGTTGTTTTACTTAGCCCTAGCCTGACATCCTTACGTTATAATTTAATAAGTGCTTCTCCAAAAGTGTGATGTAACATCTTTTCTATCAAATCTGTACATAAACACATTTATATACTCAATAACATCATGAACATCATACTCATGTTACTTACAAGGATTTCCAGCCACAACAATAGGTATAAACATTTCAAAACTGTCCAACAATTCAATAACAACATTTATATACTCAATAGCACCATGAACATCATACTCATGTTACTTACAAGGATTTCCAGCCATAACAACAGGTATAAACATTTCGAAATAGTCCAACAATACAAGAATATCTTATTCTCCTTTCAACTTTATCTTGTATTTCTTTTACTTAAATGACTTAACCAACATCAAATTAATCTCAAACACAACCAAGAAAGTGATTTACTTACTTTATACAACAACTGAAACTCGAAATCCAAGCTCTTCTTAGCTCACAATAACCCATAATCACTTCACAACACCATAGAAGTCTTCTTCTTCTTCGTCTTCTTCTTCTTCTTCTTCTTCTTCTTCTTCTTCTTCTTCTTCTTCTTCTTCTTCTTCTTCTTCTATAACTGAAACTCGAAATCCAAGCTCTTCTTAGCTCACAATAACCTATAATCACTTCACAACACCATAGAAGTGCTTCTTCTCCTTCTCCTTCCAACATCAAATTAATCTCAAACACAACCAACAAAGTGATTTACTTACCTTATACAACAACTGAAACTCGAAATTCGAGCTCTTCTTAGCTCACAATAACCTATAATCACTTCACAACACCATAGAAGTCTTTTGCTCCTCCTCCTCCTCCCCCTAGTGATTTACTTACCTTATACAACAACTGAAACTCGAAATCCAAGCTCTTCTTAGCTCACAATAACCCATAATCACTTCACAACACCATAGAAGTCTCCTTCTGCTTCTGCTTCTCCTTCTACTTATGCTTCTCCTCCTCCTCATTCTTCTCCTCCTCCTCCTTCTGCTCCTCTTCTCCTCCTTCTGCTCCTCCTTCTTCTTCTCCTTCTCCTTCCTCTTCTCCTTCTTCTTCTTCATCTCTACTTCTTCTCCTCCTTTTTCTTCTCCTTCTTCTTCTTCTCCTTCCTCTTCTTCTCCTTCCTCTTCTTCTCCTCCCTCTTCTTCTCCTTCTTCTTCTTCCTCTTCTTCTTCTTCTTCCTTTTCTTCTTCTTCTTCTTCCTCTTCTTCTTCCTCTTCTTCTCCTTCTTCACTTTTGATAGAAGATTTGGGGTTGAATTCCTTCTTATTTTCTCTAGGATCTTGGATATATATTAGATAGGGATTTGGAGAGATTGTGGATGAAGTTTGGATGAGAAATGACCAAAAATGAGGCTGCAACATCTTTTAAAAGAAGTCAAGTCAATGGCCACCTCAAGTGGGTCCCAACGGGGCTGCCTGCGTAGTCTCGTGAAAATGTGAATATCTTTGTACCGTGATGTCGTATGGACGAATGGTTTAATGTGTTGGAAACTAGACTAGTAGACCTTCAATGCACTTTTTGACCATTTTACCCCTGTTAACCCAATTCCTGAGGTTATCGGGCCATTCTAGTGAAAACTGAATGAATTAGGACCTTTAAGTGAAAACATTTGACCAATAGTTGGCTTTTGGATAAACGAACCTTTTTTAGAATTTCGTCGATTCCCTAATGTCCAGAGGGTCATTTATAACTTGGTGGGGGTATTTGGTTCGGTTCCTGAGGATTTCAGAGGCATTTTTTGTACTTGGTTGGAAACTTGACTTGGGGGGTTTCAGGTGTTGACCGGGTAAAATAGACCTCCGTTGGGAATTCTGAATGCATGGGTGAATTCGTAGCGTGTTTTTATGGTTGTATGCATACTTGCTTTGTATCCAGAAGGTTCCGGATGAGTCTTGGGATTTCGGGTTATTGGCGACAAAAATGAGAAAATCTGGTTTCAGCTGTCGCTGGGGTTTTCCTTCGCAATTGCGTGAAAAGGTCCCACGAACCTGAGGAGGCATTTTTTTGAGTGGGTCAGTTGAGGTTATTTGTGATCGCGGGCCATGGTCTCGCGATCACGATGAGTCTTCGGCTCGGGTTTTCTATTAGCCTTCGCGATCGCGTGATGTGAGACCGCGATCGCAAAGAAGGTACTGCAACGACAAGGGATTTAATCCTAGAATTCGAGAGTTTATTCCCATTCCCAAATTCTAAGTTCTTGAGTGTGTTTTGGAGAGTTTTCAAGAGGCTTCTTCTAATCCGAGCCTTGGGGTAAGTTTCTAATCCTAGTTTTATGCTTTTCATTTGATTCTTGTTATTATTTAGTGGTTGCAATCATGTTGGGTTGAGGATTGGAAATTTACAAACCCTAGGTTGAAATTTGGAGTTTTGGGTATTTAATCAAATTGAAGGAAAAATTGTGGTTAGAATTCCACGAAATTAAGGATAATGACTATTAGGATTATGGGTAATGTAATTTCACCCATAATTTCCAATTTTACCCTTGAGGATCATTAGGGATATTTTGGGGGTGTTTGGGTTAACTTTTGCACCGGTTCTTTTTACGAATAATTGAACATTCCGTGATCGTTTACTTACTTAGAATTTAGAAATTGTTAGACTTCGATCATTCTGAGGTGCTTCAGAAGGGAAAAGCTAAGATTGGATAGCTCGTGGCACCGGTTCGGCATTGAAGTAGGTTACGACTTACTCTAGTTAGACTTTTATTAGCGACTCGTATATGATTGCGTAGTATTGACAGGAAAACTTGCTAGGTCTTCGGACATGATGTTGGGATGGATATACAATTAGGTTGGTATGATTTCTGATTAGGTGGGATTTTCGCCATTATTTACGCATTATTTACATATAGTGTATTTGATTACGTGATTGGAGTTGTGGGATGTGATAGATTCATTGTTGTGATTGGAACTCAATATTGATCAGTTTCTGTGAGTGTTGTTGGTTAGGCAAGACTTGCTATGAGTTATGGTGTTTTGTGGTTCCATAGAATATTCATTGATTTCATGGATTTCTTGCATATATACACCTTATGCATTCATTTGAACCTTTACATATTAGATCGGGTTGCACGCGGCAACATATATATACATATTGGATCGAAGTTCGCACCGCAGATATATATACATATTAGATCCGAGTGCACACCGCACATATATACACATATTGGATCTGAGTGGGTGCCATAAATATATATACATATTGGATCGGGTTGCTTGCCGCAATAAAGTATATGGACTTCCTGAGTCCCCCATAGGTCATGACTATTAAGATGCCGAGATTCTGTCCGTAGCATTTGTATACAGATTTGAGTATTGGCCATTGCATTGCATGACATTCACCTCATTGAATTGCATGTATTATCATCCATTCTACATTGATCTACTGAGAATTGGTTGTGGTTGTGTTGTGATTGCCTTGAGAGTTATTGAAACTTGACAGACTCGTGGTTCACCTTAGGCTATGATTTGGTTGTGTGATATTCTGTAACTTCGAGTGATTATTATATGCCTATCTGTTTAACTTGTAACATCTGTGCCTTATATGCGTGAACTAATCTTAGTCGGCCTATGATGCTTAACGGTACGTTGTGTACTGATACTACCTTGCTGCACTTTTTTTGATTGCAGAGTTTGAGCCCGAAATCATCTTCGAGACCCTATTTCTAGCCTTGAGGCTATTTGCTGCCATGATTCTGAGGGTGAGGTACCTACCTGCTTGCAGCCCCGGAGTCTATCCTATCTGTCTATTATTCTTCTATTAGACATTGTTATTTGTATTTCAGACATATGTATTTACTTTTAGACATTGTTTGGTTAGTTCTTGTATGATGACTTCAGTTTGTGGGGATTGTATTATGACTTAGTATTTTCCGCACTTATGTATTTATGCTATGACTTAGACTTATTGTGATTGATCTTGTTATTTACGTTGATGAATAATTTGGATAAGAAATGAGTTAAGGGGATGGTTTGCCTACCTGAGGGGTTAGTGTGGGTGCCATCACGACAGTAATTTGGCTCGTGACAAGTTGGTATCAAAGCTCTAGGTTCACCGATCTCACAAGTACAAGAACATTTATAGTAGAGTCTTGCAGATCGGTACGGAGGCATCTGTACTTATCTTCGAGAGACTATGGGACACTAGGAAAACTCTATTCCTTCTTTCCTTTCGTGCTACTTAATTCTAATTGGTATATAGTTGGTTCAAATAGGTATCCGATTTCTCCTTCTATTCTCTCATAGATTGTGAGAACTCATACTAGAGCGACAATTGATAAGGCACCCGTGCCGGCTGTGGCACCTGGTAGGGCCAGGCTAGAGACCGTGGACATGGCAGAGGCAGAAGGGTAGCACCGGCTAGGGGCAGGGCACCCGTGGCTGGTCAGGCTCGCGCTAGATCCGTCTCTCTCAAGTCACCAGTGGTTCGTTGTAAAGAGGAGGAGTTGGGACCAGCACCAGCTCACCCTGATACCATTGCTACACTAGTGTTGTCTGATTCTTTGATTTGTGTGCTAAACTTTCTTAAGGGGTTGACTCAGGCGGGTGCGTTATTGGCTACTCCAGATGGTCAGGGAGTGAGATTGGAGGAGCAGATTCTAGAGAGGTTCCGTGCTCTAAAGGCGTAGCCTGCTGCGGCTGTGGCTTCACATGTGGACGAGATTCCAAGAACAGACCTTTTTCCTTGGCCCGTGGCAGGCCCGGTGAGAAGCATGACTTGTTTTGGAGGTTCACCAAGATGGAGCCTCCTATTTTCTACGGCACCCAGTAGGAGGATGCCTCTGAGTTTATCATCGACTATCATGAGAGGCTCCACAAGATGGGGGCTGTAGAGAGCCACGGGGTTGATTTTGTGACCTTTTAGTTATTTGGTGATGCCAAGCTTTAGTGGAGAGCATATGTTGAGTGCAGACCAGCTGGGTCGCCTTCGTTTACATGGTCTCAGTTTTATCAGATCTTTTTGGAGAAGTACATCCTGCGTACTTTGAGAGATAGGAGACGTGATAAGTTTAGTCACATTGAGCAGAGAGGGTCATCGGTTGCTGAGTGTGAGGCTCATTTTCGCTCCTTGTCAGGAGGCAATGCACAGCCCGGGAGGGGTTGCCATTCATCTGCTAGAGGTGGCACCCAGCCTGGTAGAGGTGGCACCCAGCCTAGTAGAGGTGGATCTCAGTCCGACAGAGGTGGTCATCAGCCTAGTAAGGGTGAAACACAGTCAAGTCAGTGTGATCGTGGTAGTTTGTAGGCTGACGGCGGACGGGTTCATTGTTAAGCTCACTTTGGCATGCCAAAGGCCGAGGCTTTCGATGTTGTTATCACAGGTAATATCTCAATCTTTCACCGGGCGGCTTCAGTGTTATTCGACCCAGGTTTGGATATGGTTTGTGATCTACTTGACATGCCTATTCATGTATCTACCCTGATCGGAGATTCTGTTGTGGTAGATTGAGCCCATCAATTTTGTACAGTTATGTTTATGGGTTATGGTACGTGGGTAGACTTGGTGATTCTTGATATGGTAGATTTTGATGTTATCTTGGGTGTGAGTTGGTTGTCTCCTTATCATGCTATTTTGGACTGTCACGCCAAGACAGTCACACTTTCCATGTTGGGTATTCCTAGACTCGAGTGAAGGGTACTCCGAGTCCCTCCCCGAGAAGATTATCTCCTTCCTTCGAGCCAGAAAGTTAGTGGATAGAGGATGTTTGGCCTATTTGCCCCATATTCGTGATACCGGTGCTGACACTCCGTCACTTGGGTTTGTGCCTGTGCTAAGCGAGTTCATGGAGGTGTTTCCTATGGAATTGCCAGGTATGCCACCCGATAATGATATCGGCTTCTGCATTGATTTTGAGCCGGGAACTCGTCCTGTTACTATTCTGCCATATCGGACGACACCGGCTGAGTTGATAGAGTTGAAGGAACAGTTACAAGATCTTCTTAGCAAGGGTTTCATTAGACCCAGCTGTTGACACCTAATATTTGACCTCCCGTAATTTATTTTAAGTGCTCGAAGTCCTTGGACAATAAATAAAATCAGTTGTGCACCCTAAAAGGTCTAGGTAGTTTTTGTGAAATTATTTGGGATAATATTTCACCCTTTTAAATTGATAAAGAAACCTCTAGAGTATTTTTTTTTTATTTCACTTGATGATATTTAAGGAATATTTTTATTAAAAATTAATCAAAGGGGCAAGAAGCCCTTTTTGGATAATTATCTGATTAATTAATTAAATCAAAGCAAAATTAGTTGTTTTATTCTAGTTTTATTGTCCAAGGTACTTCGGGTAATTAAAAGAAGTGACCATTTTACCCTTTCAATCTTGATTCTGTGTGCATTTGCATAGTTGATTAATTTTTTTTTATCTGGTCAAATAATTCAAAGCAGTATTTGCAAAATGATTTCTATTTTATTTATGAGTCATGTTTTAAATTATTCAAGTCCTAATGGACTAATAATTAGTTTTTCTTTAATTATTTATATATTAGTTTATTTTCCCCCGACCGTTTATACATATATATGTATATACACCATGTATATACCAATATACACGGTGCATATACATATGTGTATATAGAGAGGCCTAGCGTTTCAAGAAATAAAGGACCAGGCCCAGTCCAATAAGGACCAGGAACCAGTCCATTAAGGGGTTAAAAGGGGGGGGGGGGAGTATTATACTCCTCCTATCCGTTAACAAAAGAAGACCCTAGGGGTCTTTTTACAAACGAAAGAGAGGACCCTAGCGCCGCCTCCTGTTCACCACCTACCTCGCCTCTTTCTCGGTCCCGTCCCATCGTGTTTAACTCATGGCGTGAAGAGAGAAGGTGAAGCCATTAATGCTTCGTCCTTCTCTCCACAAAATCAGGCCAAACAAGCCCTTAAAGGTATAATCCCCTTCCTTTTATATCTTTCTGTCATTTTTATTGGTATGGAGGCTTGCAAGCCGTTGATTTATTTGTTAGACCATAGATCTGGACCGTATGTTTGAGTTTGTGAGTAGGACTTGCATAAAATTTGCAAGTCTCACATCGGTGGTGGTAGTTCTAAAGCTATTCCGGGGTTTCTATAAATAGAAACCCCCATTCATCCGAGAAAAGGAAACCACAAGTAGACTGAAAATCACCATTTTTAGTCTTAATAGTTCCAGAGTCAAAATTTCGTTTCAAAATTAAGTTTTTATTTTTTATTTTTTTAAAGTTTCCCCAGTTCTAAAATTTATATTTTTTTTATTGTTGTTGGTGTTCGTGGTGGTTTGAATTTGGTGTTGGAGCACAAAGGCTTCCAAATTCATTGCTTGACCCCGGTTGCACTCACAAAAGGTAAATACCTTTTAGTTTAATGCCTTTTTTACATTTATGTTATGTTTAGTTAATAAGATTCTGTTTAGGGTAGTGTTTAGTTCATTGTTTTCTTAATTATGTTGTGCTTAGTTAATAAGATTCTGTTTAAGGTAGTATTTTAGTTCATTGTTTTCTTACTTGGGTTCTGTTTATGTTGTGTTTAATTAATAAGAATATGTTAGATTGTATGATGAAGATTAAGTAGTTACTGTTCTTTATGCTTAGCTGCTGTTTGGGTGTGATGCTTAGGTAGCATAACTGTATGGTTTATGATAGGATTCAAGGTAGTACATTAGCTTATCATCTTCATATCTTGGTCCTGTCTACTCCATGCCTAGTATGTGTGTGGTTTAGGATAGATGTCTGAGCCCATATGCTGGTCTGTTTCCTTTTTTTTTTTTTTTAGTTTATGTCCATGTTATACTTGGTTAAGATAATTGTTGGTAGTCTAGGACAAAGCTCAAAATCTGATATGCTTATTGTGATTCCCTCTTGATCTTGTCTGCATTTTACTCACCTAGGGAGTTTCATGTGAGTTATAGAGTACTTTCAAGTTGATAAGTTGTTTTGATTCTTTGTCAGAATTTCTATTCATGCTTTGTGACTAGTTGCTCCTTTTTCCTTGCACCTAATCTAGGCTATAATATTAAGCTAATGAACCTGCCTCACTTATTTCCATTTGGCTTTCCTGCTCGTACCTTTGGCTGTTCAGTTGTGACTAAGAACCTTTAAGTGTGGCTTGGGGCCATAGTTTGAGTTGAGGGGGTTTGTCTAATATGGATTTTACTCTGGGCTTCCTGTCTTATCATGACTGTCTAAATATCTTTAAGTGCCTTATGTGAGGGTCTGGGTTGTAGTTTATTTTAATGTATTGCTTGGTATAAGTCTTGTGTTCTGAATTAAGGTTAAGATGGGTCTGTTGAAGTCATGAATGATCTAGTCCTGTGTATCTCATGTAATAAACTAGTTTCATGGGGTTAGTTTGAAGTCACAACTCTTTTGAATGAATTGATTTGCCTTATGTCTTGGTTTTTGTTATTGGGAGGATTGTCTTGGTCTGGAGGGTAATTAAGAGAGAGTC
Organism: Lycium ferocissimum; assembly: GCF_029784015.1. Classification (NCBI taxonomy): domain Eukaryota; kingdom Viridiplantae; phylum Streptophyta; class Magnoliopsida; order Solanales; family Solanaceae; genus Lycium; species Lycium ferocissimum. The sequence goes on along the minus strand of NW_026726820.1, from coordinate 20,540 downwards.
AAGAGGCCTGTCTGAAGTAAGTTGCCTAATCTGGTCATTGCTTGTTCTATGTGGTTATGTGTTGGTTGGGAATTGAAGTCTTGGACCTAGCTTGATCATAGTTTGCCTTGCTTGATCACATTGTCATGGGAAGGGTGAGGTCTTGTTGTCAAAGGTTTGCGATGCTGAATCAGGTCTGGTCATTGCCTGTCCTAAGTTGTTATATGTTAGTTGGGAATTGATGTCTTAAATCTAGTTGGATCATAGTTTGTCCTGCTTGATCACATGTGTTATGGGAAAATCAAGTCTTGTTATGTTGAACCCAACTTGATTATTGCTTGTCTCATATGGTTCAGTGTCATGGGAAAGTTAAGCTTGTCTATATGTGAACCTAACCTGATTATTGCCTGTTTTATGTGGTTATGCATCAAGAAACAGTAAAGGTTCATTATGTTGAACTTTAGCCTGGTTGTTAGTGCGTCACCTGATCATGTACCTGTTTGGCAAGATTGAAAGTCTAAAAGAATTGGACCTAGTCTGGGCATCATATTGTCTTCTCTTAAATAATTTTGTACGTTTGAAAGTTGAAGTTGTCATGTGCTAGACCTGGTCAGACCATGTCTGTCCTTTAATGGTATTTTGGTTCTTAAAAGGTGAAAGTGTGCTGTATGCACTTTGTGGTATCCTATTTGTTTCATTCAGCAACTTGTTTGGCCTGATTCCTGTTGCCTTACTTAAATCTTACTTACTTGATAAAACTTGGCATTTTGCGGCTACAATAATGTATATTGAAACAAAGGTGTTTAAAAGGTGATTCTGGGGGGAAAGATTTTAACTTGACCAAGACACTTCACTTAGCTTTGCTTCTTGTTTGGTTGTCCTGTTTGTGGCAAATATGGGAATCTGTTAGACTACCTCTGAATAGAACATGTGGAGTGTGTGGTTGTGATGTATTTGAGTCTAAAAGGTTTTTCCTAAGGTTGCTATAATAAGCTAGGTTCAGGGCAGTGCTAAGATGGCCCATGTCTGATAAAAAGAGGAGGCAAATCACCTAGTTTAACCGATTGATTAAGAAGTAATTTTTATGTGCTTATTCTCACCTAGCAAATGGAGTATGGCTTCTGATAAAAGGGGCATAAAAAGGATTTTAAGGTTGATAGTTTTGGCTAGGAGTGTATGCATGTGTGTATGGCCCATGGGCAAGGTCTATGTGCAGGAAAACCTTTTCCTTTAAGAACTTGCGACGTAGTTACAATAATAGGCAAGTAAAGGATAAAGAAGGAAGGATGATGGGATCCTTAGAATCTTGGTTACAAATATTGCTTAATTTATCCTTGTGTGGTCTTCTCTGTACGCTGTGGTGTTTTCTTTTGATATTAAGAGATGAATTCTTTCAAAAAAGAGTGGTGATAAGGCTAAAATGATAGTGTGGAAGTCTGTTGATTGTCTTCTTGTGAGGTCTGATCCTGATGGAAAAGACAAGTGTGTACTCTTCCCTTTGAACTACAACGTGATAAAAAACAAAGACTTTTTCTATGATCTTGGTTTTAAGTTGGAAGTTGTTAGGAAAAAACCGATTTGATTGTCATCTGTTATATGTCCATGGTGTGTCTGTTTTCCAGTACCCATAAGGGAATTTGATATAAAGACTTTTTGGGTTCATTTTGTAAACTGTATGATATAATAAAGTTGTCCTAGATCTTCCATGGCCCTTAGTGGAGTCACTAAGGTATGAGGGGGAGGGCATAAAGTAGGGGAAAGAGGTCTTAGGAGAGTGAAGGTGATCCTGGGCATGAATTGGAGGTAATGACCAGTGGAGCCCAAGATCCATTTGCTGAAAGGGAGATTCAGGAGGAGGAGATGGGGAGGTGGTGACCCCACCCTATCCTGCTTCCCCTTTCCTTACCCTGAGATCACTTCCTTTTCTTTTAGAACTCTTTTTCATGGCCGTGGGACACACAAAAGGCACAAGATGATTTTGGAACAGCTTTACTATGTCTAACAGGAAGGGAAAGTCACACCTAGAACCAAATAAGCTATTGTCAATATTGGTCAATGTCTGAAGATTATGTGATTCCTCCCCCCCCCCCCCTGCCCCTTTTGTCTGAAAAACCTAGTGGGTTTTCCTGAGCCTTACTTGCTTGAAATTAGTTGTGGGCAAAGGGAAAATGGGGCTGGTGGTTGTGTTATGTAAACCTGGGTCCATCTGTTAGAAGCTGAGGGTCAAGTGTGTTATGTGCCATTTACTTTGTCTATTTTTTTTACTCACTTCATCCATGACTGTTGTCTAAGACCTGCCACCTGGTCTGTTTGGTTTAGGCTTGTCCCTTATGTGATGTTTGGTTTCTTTGTTTGCCAAAACTGTGGCCATGCTATAATTTCATTTCTTGCCTTTCTCTTCATCCCCTTCTATGCTTTGGGAAAAGGCCTTGGAGTAGTTTCAGATATGTTGAACGAATACTTTTAGGAACCAAGACTGTTGTAAGGCTGTCTGGTTGAAGTGTATATATGATTTGTCCATTAAGACCTCCCTCCATAAAAAAAGTTTTCTTTTCACTTGTCTATTAATCAAGGGTCCTGCTTCATGTACTAGTTTGTGGTGTGTTCAAGTTAATAAACAAGAATAAGTTTTGAAGTATGCCAATTCTAAATGTGTTTCTAAAAGTCTTAAACATGGCCATAAGCCTTAGTTGCCTCTGAGGTCTTCCCAGGCCCTCTTTTTCTGAGGACATTGTGCTTGGTTTTGGAGTTGGTTGTGTGCAAACCTTAAGCTTAGATGACATAAGATGAATGCCCTCAATTGAACTAGTGTAATCAGCTTTGTTTCTTCTGGGCAGTTGGTTTTTGAGCCTTAACAAATAAGTAGGATAGGATATTTAAACTTGGAAATCTGGGACCTCTCTTCCTTCATTCATGAGAGGTCCTGGGCTGAGTGACTATTTGAAAAGAGACCAGTTGGTGTTTGACTATGAAATCCCTTGAACCTGTTTTGATATACCTGAAGTATTCCAGTTTACTCCTTCTGTTCAATGATTATCTTAATAAGTCCATGATTTTGAGTGATCATCACCTGTGTTCCCTCTAAAACAGTTGTGTGCATTACCTGTAACACCCCAAAAGTTTTTTAGCGAATACTTGAATTTTTGATTTATCATATCTTGATAGTAAGGGTATATTTTACTTCGCACTTCCTGAATGTGAACTTGACGATATTTGAAACTTGTTTGAAGTATTATGGTGTAGTTATATAAACTACTCCTACTATGATTATCTTAGTAAATTTATTAAATGGATTAGATATTTATAAAGGTGGGCATCCCCCTTTTTATTTTATTTTATTATTTTTCATCCTTATCTTACTAAGTAAGATATATACCCTTTTGGATCTTATCCTCTCCACCACCCCTCCAATTTCGTTTTCTCCAAGGAAACAAGACACCAAAACCTCTCTCCTCTCATAATATTCATCCTCTAAATCAATCATCAAGACTTGCTTTGGTTGAGCCCCAAGCAACTCCACACGATTGAGGTAAGTTACAAACCCGTTTTTGGACTGGACTGCTGTTAGTTTTTTCAGCATAATTCCTTGTATAAAGATTAGTTTTAAGTGATTCAAGATGTTCTAGAAATCTATTTCATATCCCTACAACTTTCGTTCAGGCTCCAAAACCCAGTTTTACTTGTATTTACTCGAAAAGGGGTGATGAAGCACAAGGTGTTTGCCCGCATTTCGTTTTGCAAACCCTACATGTACTGTTGTTAGTCTTTTGAGCATATCATTTTGTACAAAACTGCTATAGGAGTGATTTGAATTTCTCTGAAACCCCAAGATATATATCTACAACTTTCATTCAGGCCACAAAGTCTATTTTTGCCGTTTACCCCATTGAAACTGAGCGATAGTACAAGACCGTAGTACTGTCCAGAATTCCTGTTTTGATAGTTTAGGCTGATTTTCACTGATTTCATGTTTAGTTTCGATGTGCTGAAACTATTGAACTTAAGTAGATATTTGATTGTGTATTTAAGGTATATATGCTCTTGTACAAGCTAAGGGGAATTGTTTGACGAAGTGGACTTTGGTTGGTCTATGCGTAGAGAATTTGACTCCTCGAGTTGTGGTAGAACTTGTTGTGTGGTAAAACGCCAAGGTTTGTGTGTAAACTTGAACTTGGAATATCTTTATTTTCTGGAAGTTTTCAAGTCTCTTGATGGGTTGTTTCCTTACTCTTCATCTTATATCATTGTATGGTTATTATCTCAAGTATTGCAAAACATTCGCTAATCCGCCCACTTGTATGAATTGCTTGATCATTTTGCATTCTTGTTGGGACTTTGTCCTTCTTGTTGCGGTGACTTTGTCATCGATATTGGCATGCCTCTTGATTCGGATCTTGCCCATCTTGACTTTGAATTTACATTTCGTCTTGATGATGGATTTTTGTCCATTTTCGAGTACGAGTTGAAAGCCACTTTAAACATGGCTCTTGATTCTCTTGATTATTGGGTGACGATCCTTCTTGATTTGGGACTTCGGTCCATCTTGATATTGATTGTGCTTGGTGTGATGGCATGACATACATATTTGGCGAAATTGGTTAATTGACAAACTCTCTTGAATTGAATTATAAGCTTTCTTGATACTTGAACCATCGAATATTGATTTCGACATTTGAAAACTCTTCAAGGTTTTGATATTTGATACTTTGATATACTTATTTAATTGATTTATTATTATCTTATTGAGCTACCTACGACGGACAAGGGAATTGGAGAATCTAATGGCTCCAAGCCCAAAGTTTATACACCACTAAGCTTTATGCTTAGCGATAGTTGTTTTCTATCGTAGGTAATGTACGGGAAGAGATTTGAAGATGGCCATTTGGAGTAGACTTTTTGGGAGCCTTAGTGAAGATCACATTTGCATATGCATCTAGGTCTTGTAAAATTTTGGGGACTTGTATATGATCCATATGTAACACTTATGTATGAAATTTTGGAGGCTTGTTGACACAAGACCATATGCTTGTAACTTGAACTTGATGAATTGTTTTGCTATTTTAGGGTGTGCTTCCAACCCAAGTCATGCCATGTACTGGGTTTGCATTTTGCCTTGTAATTATGTACAAAGGAAGATAGTAGTTTTTGTGATAATCGCAAGTTTGAGTTTCGTGTATCTTATGGACCCGCAGTGGTGTTTATTTGAAAATATAAATTTCAAAACGAAGTTTCTTAAATGTGTTGACTATTTGAGAAGGGCATTACCATTTTAAATTGATACTCTGATAATGTATTTCATCTAAGAAATTTTCGAAGGGTATAATGGGAAAAAAATGTCGCACTTTCAACCCTTTTTCGGATGGGCCTATTTCCGCTATTACATATTTTGGTGAATATCTTTTGGCCTAAATTTTTTCTAAAAGTTGTAAGTATTAAATTAGATTTTGTTTCGTAAGTGGTATCCTCCCAAAGGGGATGCTACAAGTTTTGGTATTAGAGCCTAGGTTTGTGATTCTAGGACTTTTGTTGTGACTTGTTGGTATACTTGTTCCTTTTTTGTTTTTTTACATGTTTTGTTGAGTGTATTGCGCATATGCATCATGTACAGGTCCCTAATGCAATGTGATCTTCCCTTATGTAGGAATTAAGTTATGGCCTCTTCTTCCTCTAATAGACCTATGGAAGCCACTCGTGAGGGTTTAAATAACTCTAATGCCCAACCTCACTTACAAGAAGGGGTTGGAGAACATTTTTCTAATTCTAATCTTCCTCGTACTAGTGGATCTGAAGTGGGAAATAATCAGGGTACAAGAGTTGGGCCATACCCTCAAATGAGTCATAGTACTCCTACTGTTGATCCTCCTTTTCAACAAATGGTTGATCTCTTTCGTCACATGGCTAGAAGAATGCCCGACCCTAATGAAATGAACTTTGAGAAAATGAGAAAAATGGGTGGAGTTGAGTTTGAAGGCACTGTTGATCCTACGGATGCCGAGCAGTGGTTGGAGCTCATGGAAAGAGTATTTGAGCAATTAGAGTGTTCAGACGCTGCCAAATTTAAGTATGCTGTCTCACTGTTACAAAAAGATGCCTATGACTGGTGGGTAAGTGTACCGAATGCCAAGGCAAAGCCTCCTGTTCTTACTTGGAATGATTTTGTGAAAGAATTTCATATGAAGTATGTCCCACCTACTTATCATGATGGAAAGAAAAAGGAGTTCTTGAATCTAGAGCAATGGAGTATGTCTATTGCTGAATATCAACATATGTTTCTCAGGCTTTCTCGTTATTGTCACACCCTAATTTCTGATAGGGCATGATGGGCACCCGACCCTTACTTAGGGCCGAGCGAACCCGCTGACTCTCGTCATACTCATAATCATACTGGGCCCGCAAAACATGACATAAGCACATAATGAAAAATCTTTTTTTTTTTCCGAAACAAACATGCCTTTCATCTTTGTCAAATCAAATAAACTAGCATCGTATGAAGTCTGTAAACATATGAAGTTCGTAACATAATGCATATAATACGTCGGCTTACATAGCCGCTTACAAACTGACATATCACACACACGACACTGTCTGCAAAGCCTCCACCAACATCTCAGATACCATACAAAAGCACTCGATTCGGCAAAGACTCCGGAGGAAATGGAGCTCGCCAATCCACCCGGAACGTCTTCCGCTAACGTCATCTACTCATACCGGGTACCGCGGCATGAAACGCGGCCCCCGAAGAAAGGTGACGGAATATGTACTGAGCATGTAAAGCATGGCATATAGAAAACGAGGTCATAACCAACGTAAAGAGTGCAGAAAATGAGCGTAAAATCTAGAATACCAAAGTGCTTGCACCTGAAGTACAAATCATACATAAGCGGTACAGAAGACAAATGTGATAATCCGAATGTCAAAATGCTTAGCTTTTCTTTTGTAAAACGTTTCGTCTCATATATATAGAAAATAGAACAAATCATAGGGGCCGACATTAACCGATCGATCATGATCCGGCAAATAAGATCATATCATCGTCAAAATCACATATCATACGCACACATATCGTGTCCCGCCCTCACATGTATGAGCATATATACTAATTAAATAATATAATCCCATTTTAGATGATACACGAGAATGAATAGGGCGCACGAAGGCCGATCGGGCCGTCACAAAATATATACAATCCCCGCCGTACACAAGCTCGCAAACATATACGTAACCCACAATACATGTCTACGTACCTCTACTACGTACGTACAACATATACATCTGACGGGACAGGGCCCCGTCGTACCCAGAAATCCAAGTGTACATAGATATCATAAAAAGGCTGTACCAAAAAATATATATATTGCTCCGGACAAAGGAGCGCTGTGGCAGCTGATAGATAGCCTAAGCGGGCGGATCTGCAAACCGTGTATCGGTACCTGTGGGCATGAAACACAGCCCCCGAAGAAAGGGGGTCAGTACGGAAAATGTACTGAATATGTAAAGCTAAGACTGTAATAAATAATATCAGAATCAGAGCAGAGTGTGCGAAAAACGAATAAAGTGCTTAGCCAATCAAAATGCAAATCGAAACCATAAATAATGCGGACGGAAGACATATGCGAACCGGCCCCGTTAGGGGCTCGGTGAACGTAACGTGGTCGCCCCCGACACCGGCGCCACAAATCATAATAGATCAGATCATATCAGATGGCCATATCAAAGCATAATCACAGATGTCAACATAAGTGTACATGGCACATCATACTCCACAACCCATGTACATATAATACCTGCCCCCTCACACCGGAGCACGGCGAATAATGCAGAGACATACGCTTGAGAACATATCCTGGCCCGGGCTCAGTGGGGGAAACATTGAGGCATCCACGAATGGAGTAGTGAGAAACTAAATGCAATAAAATACCATACGGATTTTCAAAGACTCAACGAAGCATAACAAATAACAAACCAAAGTAGGATATCAGACGGAATCGTAATAGACAATTTACGGATGTCATACAGCATTACGTTTCCATATTCCAAAATAGTGTATAAGACTTAGGGAGATATTAAGCACTTTTCATTTAGTAGTTAGAATATTAGTTAAAACGCTTTCTCAAAAGTCGCTCAAAACAAAGCATAAATACAAAAGGGGCAAAATCGGAAATAGTGAGCCCACCTCGGTCAATTGAGGTGGTGTACTTAAATCAAGCTTCTTGGACCACATAAGGTCATTAGTAAGTGTCTTAAGGTGATCGGATTGGATCTGTATACATTTTAGATGTCCGAGATCAATCTAGTTACCTATGGCCTAATAAGGTTCAATTCTACTGAATGAAAATGGTCCGACTTTGGGCGTGGATTCCGAGAGGTAGGAGTGATTTCGAGAGCCGAGTTCGAAGCTAACATACTTATATCATGCCATAGAAAGGAAGTAGGAAGCTTTACATACCTTTCTTGCGTTTTAAGCTCGCCAAAATGCCAAACCCGTTTCGTCAGAAATCTGCAAATGGTCATTCTTGCCAGTTACTATTCATGTAGTTCAAATTTCAACTTTAGCCTAATATTGGGCTACCGAAATTTCGGCAAAGCATCTCCCCTATAAATATGACGCCCGAGAATCATTCTCGGCTCGTATACCAACAACAACCAAGCCAACAACGTAAGACATCATTAAGAATCACATTCTAGTACAAATCGACGTCTTTACACATAAACGACAACTTACAACTAACTTCGCGTTTTCAATCCAATCATAATATTATTGTACTCATTAACTCCCCAACATCATTTCAATATCAATTAGAGGCATTTCATAAGGTTTTTCACATTATTTGCAAAATGTACAAAATTTCCACCGAAGCCATAACTCGTCCAAAACTTCCATTCTTCAACTAACATGTTCATCGCATATTATCGTTTATCAAATTCATCAACAATCATCATAACTAACACTTCGACAAAGGCATTCCCATAGTTACACATCAACTATGTCCAACTCATATATTTTCCTATAACACGTATATACAATTCTAACGCTAAACTTTAATCGTTAAACATTCATACACACTATAAAGATCAAAGCGACGCAACTAACGTATTAAACAAAATGAGTTCCGCACTATTTCATTGGCTTGTGGCACACGGCCACAAGCTATATTTCACTTCAATAAGTTTTCTTTCCGTCTTTCCTTTCCAATGCAATTTCTACAATATCCATAGTCATAATTCAACATAAAACTTAACATAATCACATTACATATTAACCATAAATTCGGCCACCAACATGCATTCATTTCCATCATGCCAACTTCCATAATTCTATGTTCTCAACTCATTTCCATGCACTACAACACAACCAAATCATCATAACATAAATTAAAGGATTGAATGCTTACCTTTTTCTTCAATCTTCTTCAATGAAACAACTTGCCCAACCAATGAAACCAAGGCTCAATCCTCCGAAGCAACTACGCCAAGTCGACAAGGGACCTTGAATTAGTACTAAAACAACAAGGAAATAATTTTGGAATCAAGTTTTGAAAGATGGAATTTCCCCTAGGTTCAGCCGAATACACCTCTATGCTCTCTCTTTTTTTTTTTGTTCTTGATTTCTTTTGTTTTCTTGAAAATTCTTGAACCTTAATCTCTTATATAATTTAATTGGTCATATGCCATGCACATGATCATTAAATGGATCTTGGGCCAAGCCATAAATGGCCGGCCACCTTAAGTTGTTGGGCCTTAATTTTTCTCCAATTTTTTTCACTTGGTTCCTTAGGCCCAATTGACGATGGGTCGTTTTCGGAAATTCACGGGACTAATTTCCAAGTTTACCATTTTGCCCTTACGCTTCTTTAATATTCCCACGTCAATATTTCCTCAAAAATAACATGCACATTAAATAATATCCACTTAAAGCCTTATTCTTAACATTCCGTATTATTTCCAATTTTTCCGAATACGCACGAAATGCGAGGTATAACATCCTCCCCCCCTTTAGAACATTCGTCCTCGAATGTTAAACTAATCCTATAGGGGTATATAAGTAGTTTAGGGAGGAGTTCCTCTTGCTATGGCTAACACAAATATTGCATTGCTCAACCAATATTAGCACACAGGAATTTAAGTTACCTGGAGGCGTCGAAAACAAGTGAGGATATTTTTTCTTCATTTCTGCTTCGGCCTCCCAAGTCTCTTCTTCGCGGTTGTTATTCCGCCATAACACCTTAACCGAAGGTATATCCTTGGTGCGCAGCCTCCTTTCTTGGCGGTCCAGAATGGCCACCGGCTGTTCCTCGTACGACAGATTCTCGGTCACCTGAATGTCCTCTACTGGAAATATTTTGGAAGGGTCGCCAATAAATTTACGCAGCATAGACACATGGAATACCGGATGTACCGCTTCCAAATCCGCTGGCAAATTCAGTTCATAAGCAACCTTGCCCACCTTGCGGACGATCTGATAAGGTCCGATATACCTTGGACTAAGCTTCCCTTTCCTGCCGAATCTCATGACGCCCTTCATAGGTGACACTTTTAAGAATACCCAGTCACCCACTTGGAACTCCAAAGGTCGACGGCGTTTATCTGCGTAAGATTTCTGTCGGCTTTGAGCCGCCAATAACCGTTCCCGAATAAGCTTTACTTTATCCACTGCCTGCTGGATCACATCAGGGCCAATTAATTTAGTTTCACCGACGTCGAACCAGCCGATAGGGGATCTGCATTTTCTACCATATAATGCCTCGTACGGCGCCATCTGAATGCTGGAATGGTAGCTGTTGTTGTAAGCAAATTCAACTAGTGGCAAATGGTCGTCCCAGCTACCTCTGAAGTCAATAGCACAAGCCCGCAGCATATCTTCTAACGTCTGAATAGTACGTTCAGCCTGCCCATCAGATTGCGGGTGAAATGCCGTACTAAGGCTTACCTGAGTTCCCAGTCCTTCTTGGAATGACCTCCAGAAATTAGCTGTGAACTGGGTACCTCTGTCAGTAATAATAGATACAGGAACGCCGTGGAGCCTGACTATCTCCTTAATATACAATCTGGCGTAGTCCTCTGCGGAATAAGTAGTCCGAACTGGGAGGAAATGGGCTGATTTAGTCAGTCTGTCGACAATAACCCATATCGAATCATACTTTCGTGGCGTGCGGGGCAAGCCTGTAATGAAATCCATGTTGATAATTTCCCACTTCCACGTCGGGATTTCCATTTCCTGTAACAATCCTCCTGGCTTCTGATGTTCAATTTTGACCTGTTGGCAATTCGGACACTGGGCAACAAATTCAGCAATATCCTTTTTCATATTATCCCACCAAAATAAACACCGGAGGTCATGGTACATTTTTGTAGCCCCTGGGTGAATAGAGTACCGGGAATAATGTGCTTCGCCCATTACCTGTTGCCGTAGGTCTGCAACGTCGGGTACACACAATCTGCCCCTGTATAATAATATTCCATCGGACGTAAGCTCGAACGGGGTATTTTCTCTGTCAAGGCCTGTGTCTCGATATTGCGCCAAAACAGGATCTTCATACTGGCGCCTTTTAATTTCTTCTATAATGGAGGATTCAGCAAATTCTCGGACAGAAACCCCGATGCCTCCAGAATCGGCTAGGCGTACACCAAGGCTGGCTAGCTGACAGATATCACGAACTATTTCTTTCTTTTCTGGCGGGACATCTGCCAAACTGCCCAAAGATTTTCGGCTAAGCGCATCCGCCACTACATTGGCCTTCCCCGGATGATACAGAATGTCGACATCATAATCTTTCAGGAACTCCAGCCATCTCCTCTGCCGCAAATTCAGCTCTTTTTGCTTGAAAATATATTGGAGGCTCTTATGATCTGTATAGATATCAACATGCACGCCATACAAATAATGTCGCCATATTTTTAGAGCGTGAATAACTGCAGCCAATTCCAAATCATGTGTAGGGTAATTCCTTTCATGCTTTTTAAGTTGCCGGGAAGCATAAGCAATAACTTTACCGTGCTGCATTAGAACACAACCCAAGCCAACGCCAGACGCATCACAATAAATAACATACCCGTCTGGACCTTCGGGCAATGTCAGGACTGGAGCTGTAGTCAATTTTTCCTTCAACAATTGGAAGCTTCGTTCACACGCGTCTGTCCACTGGAACTTGGCTCCCTTCTGAGTCAACCGGGTCAGAGGTGCCGAAATTGAAGCAAATTTTTCCACGAACCTCCGATAATACCCTGCCAGCCCCCAAGAAGTCGCGTACCTCGTGGGTGTCGTAGGCCTGGGCCAATTCTTTACGGCCTCGATCTTTTGCGCGTCCACCCGGATACCGTCAGCTCCAATAATATGTCCTAGGAATGCTACAGAAGTCAGCCAGAATTCGCACTTGGAAAATTTAGCATATAATTTCTGCTGACGGAGTACTCCAAGGACTGCCCTTAAATGATCTGCATGTGCATCTTCTGACCGGGAATAAACCAGGATATCATCAATGAAGACAATCACGAACATATCCAGGAATGGTCTGAATACCCGATTCATCAGGTCCATGAATACTGTCGGGGCATTAGTAAGCCCAAAAGACATTACTCTGAACTCATAATGGCCATAACGAGTCCGGAACATTTGTCTTCGGAATATCTGACTCCCGTACACGTACCTGATGATAGCCCGATCGCAGATCTATTTTTGAGAAGCACCTGGCGCCCTGCAGCTGATCAAACAAGTCATCAATTCTGGGGAGGGGGTATTTATTCTTTATAGTTACCTTGTTCAATTGTCGGTAATCAATACACATCCGGAGTGATCCGTCTTTCTTTCTGACAAATAACACCGGAGCTCCCCAAGGTGAAGTGCTGGGTCGAATAAAGCCTTTTTCCAATAAATCTTTCAGCTGCTCTTTCAGTTCTTTTAATTCAGCAGGCGCCATTCTATACGGAGGAATGGATATGGGCTGGGTACCTGGCAGCAAATCTATAGAAAAATCTATCTCCCTTTCAGGAGGCAGACCCGGAAGTTCATCAGGGAATACGTCTGGAAATTCATTAACAACTGGAATCGATCGAAGAGTCGGCATTTCTGCCTTTAAATCCTGTACCCGAACCAAGTGATAAATATAGCCCTTTCTAATCATTTTCCTCGCCTTAAGATAGGAAATAAATTTACCTCTCGGCGATGCAACATTACCGGCCCATTCTATCACTGGCTCTCCTGGGAATTGGAAACGAACTACCTTCCGCTGACAATCAACATTAGCATAACAGGAAGATAGCCAGTCCATACCCATAATTGCATCAAATTCAGTCATGTCCAGCTCTACCAGGTCCGCTTTAGTACCGCGATCACATATAGTTACTGAACAATTTTTATATACTTGTTTGGCAATAATAAAATCCCCCACCGGAGTAGCTACCTCAAATGGCTCTATAGGCTCGGGTTTTATCCCGATCTTATCAGCAATCAACGGAGAAATATATGATAATGTGGACCCTGGATCTATCAATGTATAAGCAATCTGAGAAAAGATCAGCAAAGTACCTGTAACCACATCTGGAGATGCCTCCTGATCCTGCCGGGTAGCTAAAGCATAGACACGATGTGAGGGGCCGCTGGAACCGGATGCCCCACCACGGCCTCTACCGCGGCCGGCTGGTGCAGATGTACCTTGCCCCGTGGGGCGCATGGCCACAGATGCGGATGACGATCCGGCAGCTGATCCGGTAGGCTGTGCTGCGCCGCCAGAAGTACCCCTGTACGGGCAATCTCTCACTGCATGGCCCTGGCGGCCACACGAAAAACATGCTCCAGTGGCACGGTAGCACTCTCCCGGATGGTATCTGCCACAATATGAGCACTGAGGAATAGGTGGCCTCGTCTGACCAGAGGCCCTATCTGCCCGTGACCCTGAGGCTCTGGAGCTCGGCCCTGCTCCTGCATCGCCTGGTCTCTGGCTGGCGGACTGCGGAGGTGCACTCCGTGTCGGCTGAGGAGGGTACCTGCCACTCTGCTGCTGCTGCTGGGGTGGTCTGCTCCGAGACTCTCTGAAATGCCCAGCTGTCCTAGCCCTCTTGGGCTGACTTCTGCCCGAATCTCGATCAGACTGCTGCCCCCTATGTCTCTCCTCCATGCCCTGAGCATACGCCTGTATGCGGGCAATATCCATACCCGGCTGAGCAGCTAAGGCTAAGCAATTATCTACCAAATATCTATCCAAACCCCTGATAAAATGATGTACCCTGTCGGTCATGTCGGCAACCAAGGTAGGTGCATACCGAGCCAAGGAGTCGAACTCCATACTGTACTCTCTAACACTGCGGCCCCGCTGCCTGAGTAATAAAAACCTGTCCTGTCTGGCCCTCCGTAACTCTGGTGGAAGAAAATGACCCAAAAAGGCCTCCGTGAACTCGTCCCACACAGCAGGAGGGGCTCCTCTACCCCTAGCTAACTCCCAGGACTCGAACCAGTTAGCCGCAACATCATGTAATCTGTACGAGGCCAACTCAACTGACTCCGTCGGCGAGGCCTTAATCAGCCGTAGGGTGCGCAACATCTCCCTGATAAACTCATGGGGGTCTTCTTCGGGTTTCGTCCCGAAGAACTCTGGTGGATTACAAGTCAAAAACTCACGGGCCCTCGAAACGCCTAACCCGCGTGCCTGATCACCCCCTGCCTCGCGCCGCTGCTCCTGAGCTGCCACCCACCTAGTCAATAACTGCACCGCCTCCCGCATGGCTCCGTCCTCCGCCCCTGACTGTGGGGCTAGAGGCTGAGGCGCTGGGGCTCTAGGGACGGGCGGTGAAGCCTCTCTCTGCTCTGTGACCGGCACTGCACCGCTCCGGTCCCCTGCGGTACGGTGGCGTCGCCGCCGGGCCGGCGTCGGAGGTACAGTCTCCAGCTCAGGCTGGGCATGGGCCCTAGTGACTCTGCGGGCCTGACTAGTCCCACCAGGCGCTGTGGATTTGCCTTTCTGGGCTGCCGTAGCCTTCTTTGGAGGCATATCTGAAAATTCAACAATTCAATTTGTTAGGAAAGAATCATCCTATTAATACAGTTCTACCGCACGATCTAAGACAGAAAAGAAGGGTAACATCCTAAATGCCCTGTAGCTTCCTGCTTATAGATGTGGTGCACAACACACCGATAAACAGGACTCTACTAGACACGGTCTGTAGACATTCCGAGGACCTAACCGCTCTGATACCACTTTTGTCACGACCCAGCCCCGTAGGCCGTGACTCGTGCCCGAAGTGGACACTCGTACGTACCCTTATCCCATTTTAGCATAACTAACAAATGAGCATATATACTAATTAAATAATATAATCTGATGATACACAGGAATGAATAGGGCGCACGAAGGCCGATCAGGCCGTCACAAAATATATACAATCCCCAGCGTACACAAGCTCGCAAACATATACAGAACCCACAATACATGTCTACAGACCTCTACAGACAGACAACATATACATCTGACGGGACAGGGCCCCGTCGTACCCAGAAATCCAAGTGTACATAGATATCATAAAAAGGCTGTACCAAAATATATATATTGCTCCGGACAAAGGAGCGCTGTGGCAGCTGATAGATAGCCTAAGCGGGCGGATCTGCAAACCGTGTATCGGTACCTGTGGGCATGAAACACAGCCCCCGAAGAAAGGGGGTCAGTACGGAAAATGTACTGAATATGTAAAGCTAAGACCGTAATAAATAATATCGAGAATCGAGCAGAGTGTGCGAAAAACGAATAAAGTGCTTAGCCAATCAAAATGCAAATCAGAAACCATAAATAATGCAGACGGAAGACATATGCCAGAACCGGCCCTGTTAGGGGCTCGGTGAACAGAACGTGGTCGCCCCCGACACTGGCGCCACAAATCATAATAGATCAGATCATATCAGATGGCCATATCAAAGCGTAATCACAGATGTCAACATAAGTGTACATGGCACATCATACTCCACAACCCATGTACATATAATACCCCCCCTCACACCGGAGCACGGCGAATAATGCGAGACATACGCTTGAGAACATATCCCGGCCGGGCTCGGTGGGGGAAACATTGAGGCATCCACGAATGGAGTAGTGAGAAACTAAATGCAATAAAATACCATACGGATTTTCAAAGACTCAACGAAGCATAACAAATAACAAACCAAAGTAAGGATATCGACGGAATCGTAATAGACAATTTACGGATGTCATACAGCATTACGTTTCCATATTCCAAAATAGTGTATAAGACTTAGGGAGATATTAAGCACTTTTCATTTAGTAGTTAGAATATTAGTTAAAACGTTTTCTCAAAAGTCGTTCAAAACAAGGCATAAACACAAAAGGGGCAAAATCGGAAATAGTGAGCCCACCTCGGTCAATTGAGGTGGTGTACTTAAATCAAGCTTCTTGGACCACATAAGGTCATTAGTAAGTGTCTTAAGGTGATCGGATTGGATCTGTATACATTTTAGATGTCCGAGATCAATCTAGTTACCTATGGCCTAATAAGGTTCAATTCTACTGAATGAAAATGGTCCGACTTTGGGCGTGGATTCCGAGAGGTAGGAGTGATTTCGAGAGCCGAGTTCGAAGCTAACATACTTATATCATGCCATAGAAAGGAAGTAGGAAGCTTTACATACCTTTCTTGCGTTTTAAGCTCGCCAAAATGCCAAACCCGTTTCGTCAGAAATCTGCAAATGGTCATTCTTGCCGGTTACTATTCATGTAGTTCAAAATTTCAACTTTAGTCTAATATTAAGCTACCGAAATTTCGGCAGCATCTCCCCTATAAATATGACGCCCCGAGAATCATTCTCGGCTCAGATACCAACAACAACCAAGCCAACAACGTAAGACATCATTAAGAATCACATTCTAGTACAAATCGACGTCTTTACACATAAACGACAACTTACAACTAACTTCGCGTTTTCAATCCAATCATAATATTATTGTACTCATTAACTCCCCAACATCATTTCAATATCAATTAGAGGCATTTCATAAGGTTTTTCACATTATTTGCAAAATGTACAAAATTTCCACCGAAGCCATAACTCGTCCAAAACTTCCATTCTTCAACTAACATGTTCATCGCATATTATCGTTTATCAAATTCATCAACAATCATCATAACTAACACTTCGAAAAATTGCATTCCCATAGTTACACATCAACTATGTCCAACTCATATATTTTCCTATAACACGTATATACAATTCTAACGCTAAACTTTAATCGTTAAACATTCATACACACTATAAAGATCAAAGCGACGCAACTAACGTATTAAACAAAATGAGTTCCGCACTATTTCATTGGCTTGTGGCACACGGCCACAAGCTATATTTCACTTCAATAAGTTTTCTTTCCGTCTTTCCTTTCCAATGCAATTTCTACAATATCCATAGTCATAATTCAACATAAAACTTAACATAATCACATTACATATTAACCATAAATTCGGCCACCAACATGCATTCATTTCCATCATGCCAACTTCCATAATTCTATGTTCTCAACTCATTTCCATGCACTACAACACAACCAAATCATCATAACATAAATTAAAGGATTGAATGCTTACCTTTTTCTTCAATCTTCTTCAATGAAACAACTTGCCCAACCAATGAAACCAAGGCTCAATCCTCCGAAGCAACTACGCCAAGTCGACAAGGGACCTTGAATTAGTACTAAAACAACAAGGAAATAATTTTGGAATCAAGTTTTGGAAGATGGAATTTTCCCTATGTTCAGCCGAATACACCTCTATGCTCTCTCTTTTTTTTTGTGTTCTTGATTTCTTTTGTTTTCTTGAATTTTCTTGAAGGTTTGATCCTTAAATAATTTAATTGGTCATATGCCATGCACATGATCATTAAATGGATCTTGGGCCAAGCCATAAATGGCCGGCCACCTTAAGTTGTTGGGCCTTAATCCCTTCAATTTTTTTCACTTGGTTCCTTAGGCCCAATTGACGATGGGTCGTTTTCGGAAATTCACGGGACTAATTTCCAAGTTTACCATTTTGCCCTTACGCTTCTTTAATATTCCCACGTCAATATTTCCTCAAAAATAACATGCACATTAAATAATATCCACTTAAAGCCTTATTCTTAACATTCCGTATTATTTCCAATTTTTCCGAATACGCACGAAAAATACGTCATTAGATATCAAGCATTAGCTAAAGGCATTTAGGAACCCGATTCCAAACAAACACCAAATTCTACGCCGAGATTTGGGCAGCATTCCCCCGTAAATACACACCCCGAAATTCAACTCGGCCAAATTCATCAACAACATACAAGCGAACATCAATAATCAATTCCAAACCTCTTCTAACATTAGCAACCCTTTACTACATAATTCCACAACATTCATTTTCTTCAACTCAATCATATATATTCAAACCAACATTCATTCATTCGCGCAATACTAATCGAACTCATTCACATAATATTCAAGAATACTTCAACCGAAACCGAAGTCCTTCAACAACAAAAACAACACTAACATATTTCCTTCTTCCAAAACTCATAAGTTACACCAACAATCCATACTTTAACAATATCATTGTCATAAATATAAAATTTACATTAAAAGCAAATTAACTTCCAAATCAGCCCATGACCATTACAACATCAATTTGAATCATTAAACTTGCATTTTCGTCATAAAATCCACCACGACGACAACTAAAATACTAACTAGAATTAATTCGTTCTTTGTTATGCAACTCAACCCCCTATTCGGCCAACACACCCCCATGCAAATTCCATGATTTTCATCCTTTCCCACACTCTACAACAATCAAAACATGCTAACTAGAATTCAATTCATTACTTCAACATAACACAACACACACACACACACCAAACATCCACATCCACGGCTCACACTCCAACTTCCATATTCTCATGAGTTTTATTCATTTCCACATACCATAACATGCACAAACCATTCATAACATAAAAAAACAAGATTAAGCCTTACCTCCTTCCTTCAATTTCTTCACTTGACTAGGCTTGTTCTTGCAAGAATAATGGTTTTCTTGCTCCAACAATTGTTTCACGTTAAAGAGGACCCTTCAATGGTTGGAATTGCTAGAAGAAATATTTTTTGAAAGTGGATTCTTGGTCTTCAAATTTTTGCTCTTTGGCCGAATGGCCTATGGTTTCTCCTCTCCAATTTTTCTTGAACTTTCTAGAGGATGAAGATGAGAAATATGATGACTTAGTCATCTTATGCCTACATATATAATTAATACATGTGGCCTATGGCCCACATGTCACATGCAAGGCCACATGGCCATTTTTTCATGAATTCTTAGTTTCCAAAACTTCATTTTTGGTCCCAAATTTTCATGAAATGTCTAACTTTCCATAATTCACTTTTGACCCCAAATTTTTTTTCTTATTCCAACTTTACCCTTAACACTCCATACCAATGAAAAGATGAATATGCAACTTGTGCATTGAAACAAAAATTAACAAAATCGAAAATTAAAAGTCTTGTCCATAACTTGTCGCAACCAACTTAGAATATTCCAACGTACAAAGTACGAGGTATAACAGTTATCTTTGGTGGTATTATTAATAACGAAAAAGATAAGTGCAGGCGATTCGAAGACGGTTTGAATAATTCCATATGAAAATCAGTGGCGGTCCTACAACATGAAAACTTTTGTAAATTAGTTTCAAAGAAATTTACTTGGGAAAGGATCGACAAGGAACAAGCTAGTAGAAATGAAAACAAGTTCGAAGGGTGATGCGATTCAAGAGGTCCATCTAAAAGGGAAGGTTTGACAATTCCAAAGCTAATCTTGTTCACAAGTCGGCCAAAGATAAGCAAAATAGATCAAATTTCTCTCTTGCTAGCACTCCAAGCTATGGCCAAGGCAAGACTCGTATACCCACTTGTGCACAATGTGGAAAGAATCACTATGGTACTTGTAGGAGAGCTTCTGGTGCTTGTTTTAATTGTGGGAGCTTTGATCATAAAGTAAAGGATTGTCCTAATCCTAACTCTACTTCTTCTCCGCGTATGGAAGGCTCAGTTCAGAAACCTATTACCATTCTTTCTCAAGGGAATAGAGGTGCAAGATCAAGAAACATGCAAGCAACAAGTGCAGGTGGAGCCAATCAAGCTACTGGGTCAAGAGCTACAACACGAGCTTATGCTATGAGACAGAGGGATGACCAAGATGGAGCAGACGTGGTTGTTGGTAAATTTCACTTATTTGGCTTATGTGTTGTTACATTATTTGATCTGGTTCTACACATTCCTATGTTTGCTCATCATTGGTTTTTCCTAAAAATGTGAAATCTGTGAGACTTGATTGTGGTGTGCTTGTCCAAAGTCCTTTGGGTTAATAGGTTGTTTGTAATCAAATCTATCGAGGTTGTCCCTTGGTGATTCAAAATCTAGTCTTCCCTACAGATTGGATTGAAATGCCTTTCCAAGATTATGATGTCATCATCAGTATGGATTGGCTTCATAGATACCATGCGGTAGTTGATTGTAGGTCGAAGCATGTGACCTTTAGAGCTCCTTCATTTTCACACATCATTG
>NW_026726819.1:0-37167 GCF_029784015.1 Lycium ferocissimum | reverse complement strand
TAAATGAACTTTTGCCCGGGTCCGGCGGGGTCCCCATATTTGTATCCTCTGTGACCGGGGGATGGGGAAGATGAATAGGTGATGGTTCTTCCCCTTTTTAAGAGGCTCGCACCCCAAACCGGTACACCCCCTTTTTTATTTTTATACTTAGCTTTATTTTTCTTTCTCATTCTAACAATTGCTCCCCTTTTGTTTCAGGCCTCCGTGCTTCACCACAAAAGCTTCCACCAACTAAGGATGGAAGTGGACCATCTTAAGGATGAGCTCGAGAAGCAATCCCGAGAGACAGAATCACTCAGAAAGCTCTACGAGCAAAATCAAGAGTTTATCTCGAGCTTACCCGACCCTTCCGCTCTTGAGTCCGAACTAGGGCAGGCTCGGAATGAGGCCATCGAGGCTAGACGGGAACGTGACCTCCTGGCAGGGAAGGTAAGGGCTTTTGAATTTCATAATAAGCAGTTGATAGCTGATGTTAATGTTATATCTTCTCAGGACCTGGAGTACGTGACCCTAATCGACCGGCTTCGATTTGAGCTCAACGAGATTAAGCCCGAATTCAAGGCCTTCAAAGGCAAAATGGATGGTGTTGTCTCCGAGCGAGATGCTCTCAAGGAAGACTTGGCATCGGGGCTTATGATCGCCCGTATGATGATCGAGAAAGGCCGATGAGAGTGCCAGCCACCGGCCGAACTCCAATCGAAACTTCAACTTCGACCGAGCTGGAGTGGGACAATTTTGGCCATAATAACATCGATCTGCAGGCTAAATATAATGAAGCCTTGGGCCAAATCTCGAGTTTTAATAGGATGTTAGCTCAGTATAAAGCGGATGTAACCGCGGCTAAGAGAAAGAGCGACACTCGGGCTGAGTATATGCGGTGTCTGTCCCGAAGGGAGACTTTAGAAGACATTTATGCCACGGGGTGGGCTTTATCCCGGACATTGAAGAGGCCCCGGAGGCTTGAGCAGGCGAAGGCCACAAGTATGATCCCGAGGCTGGACGGTGACCTCGAATCAAAGCGTAAGATGCGAGAGCTCGGATGAAGATTAGGCTTAGAGCCTTAGATTTTCGCTTTTTGCGATTTTCTATGTAGTTTTTTATGTTTTTGAAACTCAAGGCCCTTTTTTGAGCCTTTGTAAATATTTGGCATATATATACAAGGAAGCTTTTGCCCGGTTTAATTCACCATTTTTCATTGCATAATGTTCCTTTATCTTTTGTGTTTAAGGATTAGAATAATCTTTGACTTGGTTTCGAACTCGCCCGGTGTGTGCTATTACCTTAGCATGCATTTTTGTCTTAGAAAAAATAAAATTGAAAGTAGTAGTGACTTGGTCGCAAGTTTCACCGACATATGATATTGCCTTAGGAAGAATAAAATTCAAAGTGGTAGTGACTCAGTCCCAAGTGTTACCGACATGATATTGCCTTAGTACCGAATTTCAGAGACGATACCGGAGCTTGTTGTTAACCGTTAATAAGTTAATATGTAGTATATAAAGGCCTTATTATTCATTTTGTGAACTTAGACGTCTCCGAGTCGCATTGTGTGATTGGGTCGAAATTCGAATGACTTTGGACCTCGTTTGGACCGTGTCCGCTAAAAAAGCTGAGTTGTAGTTTTGGGTTTTTAGACCGCAATCTTAAACAATTTAGACCGTAGTCCTTCATATTAGATATTCTTTAAACAATTTGGACCGTAGTCCTTTAGTTTGTACATTTCAGATATTTAGGGTCCGAAAAAATAAAACAAAAATGTATATTAATGCAAAAAGGAATAGTAACGGCTAAAGTGATACTTTAAGAAACTTTAAAGTTTATAGATTGAATCGGACACAAGATTACAATAGTAGCCACGATAAGGACAAACTAATCGGGCACGATTCAGTCGACCGTTTGGCCCTTACAAAAAATCCTATCGTTCAAGCCTTGGCTTTGACTAGGTGTCGATTTGCCCAGGGCAGGATAGTCCCCTAGTACTGGAGTCTGAAGTATGAGGGCTCGAGTACTATTAATCCGCCGGGGGTAGCCCCAGTCCCCGGTTCTTGATCGATCTTCGTAGTTTTAGTCACACGCTGTATGGCGCTGCCTCATTAGAAACCTTGCTGGAAAACCCACCTAGGGACAAAACTGGTCGAAGGGAAAAAGAGTGCAGCACGTGCTTTCGGTCCTAAGTCTATGACTTCTCGACTTCCACTGTGCTGCTTCCAATGTCCGCTTCGACGTATACCTGCATGGTTAGACTTAAAAGAACGGAAAGGTAAAGATTGTTCATACCTTAGCGGTAGTATCATTTTAGGTGCGCTACATTCCAGTTGTTCGGAAGTTGTTTTTCATTTTCAGACTCGAGCTGATAGGAGCCGTTCCCAGTTAAATCAGTAAGTCTTTACGGTCTTTCCCAATTTGGGCCCAATTTCCCTTTGTTGGGGTTTTCCGTATGGTTATAACGATCTTGATGAGTTCCTCGAAAGTTGATCGTCCTCGATCCTGATTTTGGACTGATACCTGTTGTGTACATCGGCCCATGTGATTGCTGGGTACTCCACCAGATTTTGCTTCAATTCTAGAGATGAGATCGAACTCCTTGGGTTGAGTCCCTGAGCGAACGCTTAAATGTCCCAATCATCTTGTACCGGTGGTAGATCCATACGCTCCATCTGAAACTGGGCCACGAACTCTCGGAGCATCTCGTTCTCCCGCTGCTTGACATTGAAGAGGTCCGATCTCCTCATTTCCACTTTTATGGCTCCAGCATGAGCTTTGACAAAGGCATCTGCAAGCATAGCAAAAGAATCAATAGAATGTTCGGGTAAATTGTGATACCATACCATTGCTCCTTTCAACAAGGTGTCCCCAAATTTCTTGAGCAGCACTGACTCTATTTCATCCTTTTCGAGGTCGTTGCCCTTGACAGCGCATGTGTATGCAGTAACATACTCGTTTGGGTCGGTGGTCCCATTGTATTTGGGAATATTAGGCATTCAGAATCTCTTCGGGATCAATTTCGGCGCATCAGTTGGAGAGAAAGGCATCTAAATAAACTTTTTGGAGTCCGGTCCCTTCAATACCGGAGGTGCTCCTGGGATTTGATCGACCCTTGAGTTATAAGTTTCCACTTTCTTATCATTTTTCTCTACTTGCTTTGTTAGCTCTTCGAGCTTTTTCATCAATTCGGCAGTTTGCCCGGGGTTGTTCCCGTTGTTCTCAGCGACGGGCCTCTCCTCCCTCGGGGCGGTCTCCTCGGTCTGTTCGGACTGAACAGCGTTGGGCGCTCGATTCTGGCTTTGTAATTGAGCTATGACCGCTTGTTGGGCCTGTAACTGTGCCATAACCATCTCTAATTGATTCCTGAGTTGTTGCAATGTGGCTCCATTTTCCCCACCTGTATGCGCGTCACCTACTGATAACCGGTGGTGTTCTTAGCTTTTTGAGGGTGAGGATCAACCTCGTTTAGATCAAATGGGGGTACGTTGTTGTTAGGTACCCCGTTGTCATTTTCCTCGTGATGGCTTGGTTCAGCATGAAAGTTAACGGAGTGAGAGTATGACATGTTGAATAGTCGTGAAATCAAACTTCAAAGAGCAAGCATAAAATAACGTGCGTTATTGAAATTAGTATAAAACCACCACTATTATCCTAGGCCCCACGGTGGGCGCTAAATTATTTACCCTTAAAACGGATAACAATTAAATTTGTACGCGGTGCAAAGGATATGCGGTTTGATTTAATGCGAATGACTATTAAACAATAAATAGTAAAGCAAATACGAGTAATAATAAGCAAACCACAGTAAAACAATAATGGATCTTGGAGACGATCGATCCAAAGGCTCGAGCCCTGAGAACCGGGCTCGTGCTTCAGTGATTAAGTAATGAACAATGGATGAAAACTTAGAAAGATGGATGAACACTTAGAATCAAATTGTATTGCTCAATATGTTTGTGCGTATGAAAAAGAACTACCTAAGAAAGAGGGGGTCCTCCTCTTATATAGTATAGGAGTCCTAACCCTAGTACAAGTCTAAATAAGGTATAAAATTTTCAGTTATTGACAAGCGAAATTGGCACCGCAATGTCCGATTAAGGGGCGGATATCTCGGCCCCTCATTTATCATTGTTAACCGCCTCCTCGTCCTACTTTGATATTCGGTCTTGGCCGAATTCATTGACCGAGGGTTAGTCATGCTTGATCTTACAACGATTCAACACTTGATCTCCACCCCGACTGGATTCGTCCGATCCAGCAACGACCATCACAACCTTACTTTTCTTGCCGGGAAACCGAGGATACCCTTGTTGTTACACCTCGAAATTTTTTTCGTTGATGCACAGTGAATAGACTAACGAAGAGCATGAAGTATACGGTATTGCAATAAGTAAGGAATGACATTTGATGACCCTAATTGAGATTTCAAAGACATTCGAAGTAAGAGAAGAAAGTTTGCCAAGAGAAGGCAGGGCATACGATATGTATCGGGAAGGATTTACGAGTAACAAGTTAATGATGATTTAATGATTTTTTGGAGAAGAGTTATAACATCCCTTAGATTGTTAATGAGGTGATAAACAAGTGTTAAGAAGGTTCCATAAGGATTGGAGATCAAACGGGTCGACGAGAATGAGTTCGGAAGAACTCGCATTACTCTAACAACATCTTGGCCGTATGTTTGGCCGTATAATTAGCACGGATGGCCAGCCTCCTTTGGACCAAATCTACGACCAGACATACGGTCAGTGAAATTTATACGGACCGTATGTTGGTCCGTAGAATCTGGTCGGGACAGATGGAGTATTATTAATAAGGGATCAAGTTCATTTCATTTTATTTCCTCTTCACTCCCCTTCTCTCTAGAACTCTCTAGAATATTTCCACTTCTCCCACAAGAATTCAAGAGATATTAGTGATCAACTTCATCAAATCAAGTATAAGAAACTCATTAAAGTTCATCTAAGACAAGAAATCCAAGTGGAGGTAGAACTAGGGTTTTGCTCAAGTGAAGTGTTTCCACTCGAGGTTCATTCCTACACCATATAAGGTAAGTTTTATGGTATTTTCATGTTGTTTAAGGTATTTAGAGGTTGAAAGAATTGGATTGTAGAAGGAAATAGAAAATGGGTCATGAATGTGGGAATAGTGTCATTTTTGAGTAATAGCTTGGATTGAGTCATGATTCTTGATATGTTGTGATTATGATTATGTTATAAATGATGTTAAGAACATGGGATAGACATTGTATATGAGTGAACGTAATAGTGTGCCATGACCACGGATATGGATGATTGGAAGTGAATTGAGAAGTAAGGATAATGTGGGTGAATAAAGACTATTGTTATGATGTTGTGAATGTTATTATTGATGTTTGGGAGTTGATGTATGATATGGAGGAAGTTGTATAAACAAAGGATATGCTGCCCAATTTTCTCTAGCTTTAGTCAAGTATGCTAAGCTATCGATTTTCTAATGTTAGCCTAACTCTAATGAAGGTAGGAACGTGAGCATTGAAGGAGAACGTTCAAGCGGTAGTATAGTTGAACAAAAAGGTATGTAAGGCTAACCCTTCTTTCGATAAGGCATGGTTCTTTGGCCATATATTTATTCTTTCATGAGCCTATGATGTCTTTCAAATGATTATATCTTTAAAGATACTAAAGCTCATGATTCTTGCTGTGTTTATGATTCTACTAAATTCCTTATACGATGAGTGATCCTCTAAGGATAGATGTAATAAAACGACGATAGTAATGATGTCAAAGATGCTTATGAGCTCCTATGTATATGTGTCTATGTATGACTATTATGTAGCCCCAAGCTTATATGGCCGGGTATGATATGTATTGCGCGCGCACCACTGCAGTTGGGTATGGATAACCCTGAGCCTTGGTAGGGCCAGGTATGTATAATCACCGAGCCTCGTCATGGCCGGGTATGTGAAACACCGATCCTTCATGGTTGGGTATGCTATGAATATGAATATGTAAATGAATATGAATATGATTATGAATGTGAATATAGGTATGAAAATGTAAATGAGTACGGATACGAATACGGATACAGATATGGATGTATGTACATAATGACGCATTAGAAATGGAATTTCCCTATGAAAAGTAAGTAAGTGTTTAAGACGATGGTTCTTCTACCTCCTATCTTATGCTATTTCTTATGTTGTTTATTATGCTTCTATAATGATGTTGATCATGCTTTACATACTCGGTACATTCTTCGTACCGACGTCCTTGTTCGTGGACGTCGCGTCATGCCCGCAAAAAATAGGAGATAAGCTTGATCCATAGCTTTATTACTCAGGGACTATGTAGCGGAGCTCCATTTCATTCGGAGCTACAGCTTTTGGTATCTATTCTTTTGTGTACATACTTATGGGCATGGCGGGGTCCTGTCCCGCCTATATGATGTGACCTACTCTTCTTAGAGGCTCGTAGACATGTATATATGGTTAGATGTATTTGGCCTTGTCGGCCTATATTTTGGATATCATTTGGTAGCCTTGTCGGAATATGTACATTGTTGTGGGCATAAATGTTGATGGTGGTATATAATGTATTGTTGCCCAATGGAAATAGTATGAATGATGGATAGAAAGCATGATCTAGCTATGTGGCTCACCTAGATGTAAATGTGAATGTATGATAAGAGGTGCTTGGGTGGGCTAACACCGGGTGCCCATCATGGCCCTCCGGTTGGGTCGTGACAAAAGTGGTATCAGAGCAGTTCTGTCCTAGAGTGTGTCTACGAGCCGCGTCCAGTAGAGCCTTGGTTATGGGTGTGTTGCGCGCCACACTTATAAATAAGAGGCTGCGGGCATTTTAGGAATGAATGACCTTCTTTCTTCATAAGATCGTGCGATAGAGCTATGATATAAGAACTTCTTTTCCTTAACCGTGTGTTATGTATTTTAGAGATGCTGTAAAGAAAAAGGCTACGACGATAAAGGGCAAGACGGTGGCGTAAAAGCGGGTGAAAGAGCACCGCCAACGGTTGTAGAGGAAAGTGAGTCCCGAATGCGGCTCAATCTCGGTCCTCTCATTCAGTGACTATTTCCCGAGGGAGCGTAGGGAGCCTCGGCCCGGCTCCACCTCCTCCGGCTCCTCCACCGGATGCTTCAGCCAAGATGTAAAAGAGGCCATTCATTTGCATACTCAATGGGCGCGCCGACTCGGGCGGTGCGGGAGCAAGGTGATAGGGCTGTTAGTGCAAGGGCCCGTGATTTTATTAGTTTGAACCCACCGAATTCTTTGGATCAAAAGGCTGATGAGGACCCTCAGAATTTTATTGATGGAATGTTGAGGACACTTCGGTTGATACATGCTTCGGACACCGAATCGGTGGAGTTAGCATCCTATAGATTGAGGGATGTTGTGGTTCATTGGTACACGATTTGGATGGCTTCACGGGGAGCCAATGCACCTCTCCCGGTATGGCAAGAATTTGTGGATGCCTTCCTCCGACATTACCTGCCTTCAGAGGTTCGGCGAGCTAGAGCCAATAAGTTCTTGAATTTGAGGCAAGGAAGCATGAGTGCTTTAGAGTATAGTCTCCTCTTCAATTCTTTGGCTAGGTATGCTTCGGCCATGGTAGCGGATATGGGTGACCGAGTGCACCGATTTATGAAAGGCCTAGGGCCACATTTGATGGATAGGTGCTTGACTGCGTCCCTTCAGGACAATATGGATATTTCACGCATTCAAGCCCATGCCCAGAATTTAGAAGAAAGCCAACAACAACAAAGAAGTGAGCGTGAGCATGATAGAGGGTATAACAAGAGGGCTAGATCTTCGGGTCCGATGAGTGAGTTTAGAGGCGGGCACAGACAGCAGTTTTCTAGGCATTCCGGCCATTCTATGACTAGTGCGCCTCCACGGTTTTCAAGCCAGAGATTTGATAGGTCTACTCATTCCAGGTCGAGTCAGAGTTTTTTCGGTTCTCAGTTCAGGGGTGATTCGGGTCAGGCGAGGCCACCCGTGCCACGATGTTCCCAGTGTGGGAAGTTACATTGGGGTCAGTGCCGATTGGGTTTAGAGGTTTGTTATTCATGTGGTCGGCCAAGCCATATTATGCGTGATTGCCCCTCAGTTAGTGGTAGAGGTAGACCCGGCCCCTTCGGGGTCGGTGGCCGGATCTTCGTCATCTATATGCCCTATGGGGCCGTTCACATGCGCCGCCGGCCATGGTAGGGCGAAGGGAGAGTCCCCAGTTCTAGTGGTCCTCAGCACCGTATTTATGCTTTAGCTGGACGCCAAGATCTTGAGTCTTCTCCTGATGTTGTCACAGGTATATTATTGGTATTTTCTCATGATGTCTATGCTTTGATAGATTCGGGCTCCACATTGTCATATGTTACTCCATATATTGCGGGTCGGTTTAGAGTCAGACCGGAGTCGATCAAACCTTTTGAGGTGTCTACACCCGTTGGTGAATCGGTAATAGCTAGCCGAGTATATAGAAAGTCCATAGTTGTGATTTGTGACCATCATACTATGGTTGTCTTGCATGAGTTAAAAATGGTAGATTTTGATGTTATCATAGGTATGGATTGGTTGGCTTCTTGCTATGCCAATGTTGATTGTAGAATGAAAATGGTTCATTTTCAATTTCGGGGAGAACCAGTTTTAGAATGGAAAGGGAATACTGCGTCACCAAAAGGTAGGTTTATTTCCTATCTAAAGGCAAGGAAGATGATCGCAAAAGGTTGCATTTATCATCTAGTTCGGGTTCAAGATGTAGAAGCTGAACCGCCAACTCTTCAGTCAGTTCCCGTAGTGAATGAGTTTTCGGATGTATTCCCGGAAGAGCTTCTAGGCCTTCCTCCGGAAAGCGAGATTGATTTTGCTATTGATGTGTTGCCGGGCACCAAGCCTATATCTATTCCACCTTATAGAATGGCTCCCGCGGAGTTAAAAGAGTTGAAGGAGCAATTGAAAGACTTGCTTGAGAAAGGCTTTATTAGGCCTAGTTCATCCCCATGGGGTGCACCCGTGTTGTTTGTCCGAAAGAAAGATGGCTCCTTGCGAATGTGCATTGACTATCGACAACCGAATAAGGTGACGATTAAGAATAAATATCCTCTTCCGAGGATTGATGACCTATTTGATCAATTACAAGGTGCCAAATGGTTTTCAAAGATAGATTTGAGGTCCGGGCATCATCAAGTGAGAGTTAGGGAGAAAGATATCCCTAAGACAGCCTTCAGAACAAGATATGACCATTTTGAGTTCCGGGTGATGTCATTTGGACTAACTAATGCACCGGCAGTATTTATGGATTTGATGAACGATGTGTTCAGGCCCTTTCTAGATTTATTTGTGATTGTATTCATCGACGATATCTTGGTGTATTCTAGATCCGAGGCAGAGCATGCGGATCATTTGCGTCTTCGTCCTTAGAGTTCTTCAAACTCGAGAGTTGTTTGCAAAACTTTCTAAGTGTGAGTTTTGGTTGAACTCGCGACATTTTACGGGGCACATCGTTTCACCGATGGTATTCGGGTGGATAGCCAAAAGATTGAGGCCGTGAAGACTTGGCTAAGGCCCAACTCTCCTACGGAGGTTCATAGCTTTCTGGCTTATCAGTTATTACAGAGATTTGTTGAAGGTTTTTCTTCTATTTCTCGCGCACTAACAAAGTCGACCTGCAAATCAACAAAGTTTCAATGGACGATGCTTGTGAACATAGTTTCCAAGAGCTAAAGGATAGATTAACCTGCGCCTCCGACACTTTCGGAGGGATTGGAAGGTTATGTTGTTTATTGCGATGCTTCAGGAATTGGGCTAGGCTGTGTGTTGATGCAACATGGTAAGGTGATTGCGTATGCTTCGAGGCAATTACGAAAACATGAGAAAAATTATCCAACCCATGACCTTGAATTGGCTGCAGTGATTCATGCATTAAAGATGTGGAGACATTACTTGTATGGTGTCCATGTGGATATTTATACAGATCATAAGAGCCTTCAGTATATCTTCAAGCAAAAAGAGTTGAATTTGGGGCAACGACGGAGGTTGGAATTGCTAAAAGATTATGATGTTGATATCCTATATCACCCCGGAAAGGCAACTGTTGTGGCTGATGCTCTTAGCCGTAGATCTATGGGAAGTTTGTGTGATGTACGACCAGAGAAAAGAGAAATGGCTCGTGAGCTCCAGCAGTTAGCTAGCCTAGGAGTTCGAGTAGTGGACTCAAGTAACATGGGAGCTACCATTCAGAATTCAGCAGTCTCGTCGCTAGTAGTGGAAGTGAAAGAGCGACAATACGAAGATGTTACACCTCGAAAAAATTTTCGTTGATGCACAGTGAATAGACTAACGAAAAGGACGAAGTATATTGTGTTTCGATAAGTAAGAAATAGCATTTGATGATTCTAAATAAGATTTCAAAGACATTTGAAGT
The DNA here is from genome assembly GCF_029784015.1 of Lycium ferocissimum. Classification (NCBI taxonomy): domain Eukaryota; kingdom Viridiplantae; phylum Streptophyta; class Magnoliopsida; order Solanales; family Solanaceae; genus Lycium; species Lycium ferocissimum. The sequence goes on along the minus strand of NW_026726819.1, from coordinate 26,763 downwards.
AGGAGACGAAACTTGTTAAGGAAAGTAAGGTATATGTCGTGTGTCGGGCAAGAATTATGAGTATCGAATTAACGACGACTTAATGATGTTTTGGAGAAGAGTTATAACGCCCCTTAGATTTCTAATGAGGTGATAAAAAAGTGTTAAGAAGGTTACATAAGGATTGGAGATCGAACGAAGTGACGAGAACAAGATCAGTGGACTGATGGGTTATACGGCTCATTATATGGACCGTATAATGTTATACGGACCGTATAATGGACCGCAGAACCATCACAGTGAAGATCCCTCACTGGTGGGATTATACGGTCAGTTATACGGACCGTATAATGGACCGTATAATGGTCACAGAGACGAGTGAATGAAAGGTCCATTTTACGGTTACTTATACGGACCGTATCAGTTTATACGGACCGTATAAGTGTCCGTATAATGTCCCGACAGATCAGATTTTTAGGTTATTAAAAAGAGGACCAAGTTCATTATTTCATTTCCACATTTCACTCTTTCTCTCTAGAACATCTCTCTACATTTCTCCCACAAGATTTCAAGAGAAATTAGTGTTCAACTTCATCAAACCAAGTGAATCAAGTATAAGAAACCCATTAAAGTTCATCCAAAACAAGAAATCCAATTGAAGGAAAAACTAGGGTTTTGCTCAAGTGAAGTGTTTGCACCCAAGGTTCATTCCTCCACCATCTAAGGTAAGTTTTATGACATTTCCTTGTTGTTTAAGGTATTTGAAAGTTGAAACACTTGGATTACAAAAGGATATAGAAATGGGTCATGAATGTGGGAATAGTGTCACCTTTGAGTAAATGTTTGGATTGAGTTATGATTCTTGATACATTATGATTATAATCATGTTATAAATGATATTGAGAACATGGAATAGACCTTGTATATTAATGAACGAAATTGTGTGATATGACCATGAATATGGATGAATTGAAGTGAATTGAGAAGTAAGGATGATGTAGTTGAATAAAGGCTATTGTGATGATATTGGGAATGCTATTATTGATGTTTGGGAGTTGATATATGATATGGAGGAAGTCGTATAAATAAAGGAGATGCTGTCTAATTTTCCCTAGCTTTAGTCATGAATGTTAAGCTATCAATTCTCTAATGTTAGTATGTACTCTAATGAAGGTAGAAGCGTGAGCATTGAAGAAGAACGTACAAGTGATAGAATAGTTGAACGGAAAGGTATGTAGGCTAACCCTTCTTTCATAAGGCATGGTTCTTTAGCTAAATATCTATCCTTCTATGAGCCTACGATATTCTCTAATGATCCTATTTCTAAAAGCTACTAAGCTTATGATTCTAGATATGATACGATTGTACTAAGTTCCTTATACGACGAGAAATCCTTTAAGGATAGATGTAATGAATGACGATAGTAAAAAGGCTAAAGATGCTTATGAGCTTATATGTATTATGTGCCCATGTGTGGCTATTATGAAACCCCGAGCTTATATGGCCGGGTAGAATATAGTAGATATGTATATATATAGATAATGCGCGCGAACCACTGCAATTGGGTACGGATAACACTGAGCCTTGGTAGGGCCAGGTATGTATGACACTGAGCCTTGGTAGGGCCAGGTATGTGAAACACCGAACCTTCGTGGTCGGGTATGCTATATAAATGTTATGTATATGACATCAATATGAGTACGAATATGTTAAGTATATGTAAATGCTAAGTAAAGGCTATGTATATGCAATGTATATGATATAGACATCAGTATGAAAGGAAATGTGAATACGAATATGAAAATGGTTACGAAAAGTAAATGAGTACGGATATGGACGTATGTACACGGATACGCAATAGAAATGGAATGTCCCTATGGAAAGCAAGTAAGTGTTATGACGATGATACTATTATCTCCCATCCTATGTTATTTCACATGTTATCTATTGTGCTTTCCTATTGATATTGATCATGCTTTACATACTCAGTACATTCTTCGTACCGACGTCCTTTTGTTTGTGGACGCTGCGTCATGCCCGCAGGTGGCCAGGGAAACAGACTTGATCCAAGCCTCATTATTCAGGGACTACATAGCGGAGCTCTATTCGTTCGTGAGTCATGACTTTTGGTATAGATTTTTTTGTGTACATATATATGGGCACCGCGGGGTCCTGTCCCGCCTATATGTTATGACATACTCTTCTTAGAGGCTCGTAGACATGTGTACATGGTTAGATATATTTGTCCTTGTCGGCCTATGTTTTGGGATATTATTTTATCAGCCTCGTCAGCTTATGTACATTTATATGGGCATAGTTGTTAATGATGATATAAGTGAATTATCGCCCAATGGGATTAATATGAATGATGAATGAAAGCATGATTTAGCTATGTGGCTCACCTAGATGTGATGTGAAAGTATGTTAAGAGGTGCCTGGGTGGGTTAGCACCGGGTATCCATCGCGGCCCTCCGGTTGGGTCGTGACAGAAGATCCCATGCTAATGCATTACAGAGTTACACTCCCTCAGACGGAGAAGTCATCAATTGAGATTGTAGGAGACGGAGTTCTCCGATGCCGAGGCAGATTATGTGTTCCTGATGTGGTAGGGTTACGCCACCAAATATTGAGGGAAGCCCATTGCTCCCGTTTTTTTGTCCACCCCGGAGCAACGAAAATGTACCATGATCTTAAATCTATATATTGGTGGAATGGGATGAAGAAGGCTATAGCGGAATTTGTAGCTCAATGTCCTAACTGCCAACAAGTGAAAATCGAGCACCAAAAGTCGGGCGGATTGTTGCAGGCTATAGAAATTCTAACTTGGAAGTGGGAAGTAATTAACACGGACTTCATTACAGACTTACCCCATTCTCGACGTAAGTATGACTCTATATGGGTGATTGTGGATATGCTCACGAAGTCAGCTCATTTCTTACCAGTTAGAACTACATATGTGGCAGAAGATTATGCAAAGCTTTATGTTAGAGAGATAGTGCGACTTCACGGTGTTCCAGTATCTATTATCCCTGATAGAGGAACTCGGTTTGACCTAATTTTGGAAGTCCTTCCAAGAGGGTTTGACTATGACTCATGTGAGCCTTAGCACGGCATTTCATCCACAGACTGACGGACAAGCTGAACGTACCATTCAGACTCTCGAGGATATGCTACGGGCATGTATGATGGACTTTGGAGGTAATTGGGATGATCACTTACCACTTATTGAGTTTGCTTATAACAATAGTTATCATTCTAGCATCCAAATGGCACCGTATGAGGCTTTATATGGGCGAAAGTGTAGATCCCCAATTGGGTGGTTTGAAGCAGGAGAGACTAAATTGATAGGGCCAGACTTGGTCCAGCAAGCCATAGAAAAAGTTAAGCTCATACAAGGCCGGTTATTAGCAGCCCAAAGTCGTCAAAAGTCCTATGCGGACAATCGTCGAAGGGACTTAGAGTTCCAAGTTAAAGATTGGGTGTTCTTAAAAGTGTCACCAATGAAGGGTGTAATGAGATTTGGCAAAAAGGGAAAGCTTAGTCCCCGGTACATTGGGCCCTATGAGATTGTGCGCAAGGCAGGCAAAGTGGCTTACGAATTAGATCTACCTCCTGATTTGGAGTCAGTTCACCAGTTTTTCATGTCTCGATGCTTCGTAAATGTGTTGGAGATCCTACTAGGATCGTGCCAGCGAATGATGTTCGAGTGACAGAAAAGTTGACTTATTAAGAGGTACCCATTGCCATATTAGATAGGCAAGTACGGAGGCTTAGAAATAAAGAAGTGGACTCAGTTAAGGTTTTGTGGAGAAACAAAAACTGAGAAGAAATGACATGGGAAGCGGAAGAAAATATGAGATCTAAGTACCCGCACTTATTCCAACCCTCGAAAGAGATCCAAGATGAGACGTCAAGATCATGAGGTATGTATGTTTTCCTTTTTATGCATTTGGGTCGTGTGTGGCCAAATTCTATTGCTATTATGTTGTGGCCCTGTGAGGCATTGTTATTATGGGCTGTTGTGACAGGATGGTAGTGCCATATTACAGGGAAAACTCTGGCGAAATTTTTATAGAATCCCCGAGAACTTAACATTCGAGGACGAATGTTCTTAAGGGGGGAAGAATGTTACACCTCAAATTTTTTTCCATTGATGCATAGTGAATAGACTAACGAAGAGCACGAAGTATACGGTATTTCAATAAGTAAGGAATGACATTTGATGACCCTAATTGAGATTTCAAAGACATTCGAGGTAAGAGAAGAAAGTTTGCCAAGAGAAGGCAAGACATACGATATGTATCGGGAAGGATTTACGAGTAACAAGTTAATGATGATTTAATGATGTTTTGGAGAAGAGTTATAACATCCCTTAGATTGTTAATGAGGTGATAAACAAGGGTTAAGAAGGTTCCATAAGGATTGGAGATCAAACGGGTCGACGAGAATGAGTTCGGAAGAACTGGGCATTATACGGCCCAACATACTGGCCGTATAAAATATACTGGGCATATGTTTGGCCGTATAATCATCCCAGATGGCCAGCCTCACTGGACCAAATCTACAGCCAGACATACGGTCAGTGAAATTTATACGGACCGTATGTTGGTCCGTAGAATTTTGTCGGGACAGATAGAGTATTATTAATAACGGATCAAGTTCATTTCATTTTATTTCCTCTTCACTCCCCTTCTCTCTAGAACTCTTTAGAATATTTCTCCACACTTCTCCCACAAGAATTCAAGAGATATTAGTGATCAACTTCATCAAACCAAGTGAATCAAGTGTAAGAAACTCATTAAAGTTCATCTAAGACAAGAAATCCAAGTGGAGGTGGAACTAGGGTTTTACTCAAGTGAAGTGTTTCCACTCGAGGTTCATTCCTACACCATCTAAGGTAAGTTTTATGGTATTTCCATGTTGTTTAAGGTATTGAGAGGTTGAAAGACTTGGATTGTAGAAGGAAATAGAAAATGGGTCATGAATGTGGGAATATTGTCATTTTTGAGTAATAGCTTGGATTGAGTCATGATTCTTGATATGTTGTGATTATGATTATGTTATAAATGATGTTAAGAACATGGGATAGACATTGTATATGAGTGAATGTAATAGTGTGCCATGACCACGGATATGGATTATTGGAAGTGAATTGAGAAGTAAGGATAATGTAGGTGAATAAAGACTATTGTTACGATGTTGTGAATGTTATTATTGATGTTTGGGAGTTGATGTATGATATGGAGGAAGTTGTATAAACAAAGGATATGCTGCCCAATTTTCTCTAGCTTTAGTCAAGTATGCTAAGCTATCGATTTTCTAATGTTAGCCTAACTCTAATGAAGGTAGGAACGTGAGCATTGAAGGAGAACGTTCAAGCGGTAGTATAGTTGAACAAAAAGGTATGTAAGGCTAACCCTTCTTTCGATAAGGCATGGTTCTTTAGCCATATATCTATTCTTTCATGAGCCTATGATGTCCTCCAAATGATTATATCTTTAAAGCTACTAAAGCTCATGATTCTCGCTGTGTTTATGATTCTACTAAATTTCTTATACGATGAGTGATCCTCTAAGGATAGATGTAATAAAACGACGATAGTAATGATGTCAAAGATGCTTATGAGCTCCTGTGTATATATGTCTATGTGTGACTATTATGTAACCCCGAGCTTATATGGCCGGGTATGATATGTATTGTGCGCGCACCACTGCAGTTGGGTACGGATAACCCTGAGCCTTGGTAAGGCCAGGTATGTATAATCACCGAGCCTCGTCATGGCTGGGTATGTGAAACACCGATCCTTCATGGTCGGGTATGCTATGAATATGAATATGTAAATGAATATGAATGTGAATATGGGTAGTAAAATGTAAATGAGTACGGATACGAATACGGATACGGATATGGATGTATGTACACAATCACGCATTAGAAATGGAATGTCCTTATGAAAAGCAAGTAAGTGTTATGACGATGGTTCTTCTACCTCCCATCTTATGCTATTTCTTATGTTGTTTATTATGCTTCTATAATGATGTTGATCATGCTTTACATACTCAGTACATTCTTAGTACTGACGTCCTTTTGTTCGTGGACGCTGCATCATGCCCGCAGGTGGCCAGGGAGACAGGCTTGATCCATAGCTTTATTACTCAGGGACTATGTAGCGGAGCTCCATTTCATTCGGAGCTACAGCTTTTGGTATCTATTCTTTTGTGTACATACTTATGGGCATGGCGGGATCCTGTCCCGCCTATATGATGTGACCTACTCTCCTTAGAGGCTCGTAGACATGTATATATGGTTAGATGTATTTGGCCTTGTCGGCCTATATTTTGGATATCATTTTGTAGCCTCATCGGCTTATGTACATTATTGTGGGCATAAATGTTGATGGTGGTATATAATGTATTGTTGCCCAATGGAACTAGTATGAATGATGGATAGAAAGCATGATCTAGCTATGTGGCTCACCTAGATGTAAATGTGAATGTACGATAAGAGGTGCCCCGGTGGGCTAGCACCGGGTGCCCGTCATGGCCTTCCGGTTGGGTCGTGACACTTGTCCTCGGTTTTTCCCGTATACATATACATATAGTATCCAAGATTACTATTTTCCCCCTTCATTTAGTACCACAAATTTAAAAGACCTCGTAGATGAAGGGTTTTAGAAGTGGAAAGCTTAATTGCATACTGATAACTTTTAGCATTAACAAAGCATTAGTGGGGAATAGTTATTAGACTTTTTATGCTCAACGTTAGTGTTTTGATAGCTAATATTCTTAAATATCTTACCCTTTTAAGTGAGCAATGAATGTGTACAATTATAGACTTTTTGATAGAGTGATTTCAATTTTTAGCAAATATTTTGAGAGAAATATAAGAGAAAAATCTCAAGAAATTGACAAAAAGATAAAAATCAATGGTGGTCATAGAGAGGTGCCACATCACCTTGTCTATGCCTAGCTTTATATTATATACGGAAGGGTCAAATATACCCCTGTACTATCAGAAAAGGGGTGAATATACCCCTCGTTATACTTTGGGTCCAAATATACCCTTCCCGTTATACTTTGGGTTCAAATATACCCCTCCGTAATACTTTGGGTCCAAATATACCCCTCCTCCGTTAAAATTGTCCATAGTGGACATGAGATATGACGTGGCACTGACAACTCGATAAGGTGGACACCACACAACATGCCACCTCACCACCCCTAACAAATTTACCCCTCTCTTCCCCTTCTTCTTCCACTGCTACTATCTCCTCTCTTCTCTTCCACAACCTTTGCCACCATTAGCACCACCACACCACCACCATTAAAATTATTTATCATTGTTTTTGGATAGCAAAATTACCATAGTAATTGAGATTTGCTCTAGATGACTAACAAAAATAAGATTAATTGAATAACAATAACAACATCTGATAGTTTAGTTGGTCAAAAGTTAACCAAACACCGTATTATTTGAAACAATAGGATTTCTTCAATTCCATATATATATATATATATTTAAAAATCAACTGGGCGACAATAGAAAAGAAATAAATGGTTCCAACTAAACAAAAAAAGTACTTAAAGAAGAAAAAGGTGCTCCACGTGAAGTCATCCCAAGACTTATGTTAGCTAAAAATTATTGTCATCTTTGATACTTGGAGGGAAGGAGATGGTGGTGTGGTGGTGCTAATGGTGACAAAGGTTGTGGAGGAGAGGAGATGGTAGTGGTGGAAGAAGAAGGGGAAGAGAGGGGTAAATGAGTTGGGGGTGGTGAGGTGGCATGCCATGTGGTGTCCACCTCCCCGAGTTGTCAGTACCACGTAATATCTCATGTCCACCATGGACAATTTTAAAGGAGGAGGGGTATATTTAAACCCAAAATATAACAGAGGGGTATATTTGAACCCAAAGTATAACGAAAAGAGTATATTTATACCCAAAGTATAAGGAGGGGTATATTTAACCCTTTTCTGATAATACAAGGGTATATTTGACCCTTTTTCGTATTATATATAGATGTGTCTATTGAACACATCTTGGAGACATGGCAAGAATCGTATCTTTCACGAGAACTTGAGCACGTAAATGCCTTCTTTTTTCAAACTCTTCTTCTTCCCCACGTTTCCGACCAATTTCTTCTTCAAAGCGTCAAATATCAGCCGCTTTGGTATCGTATTCCACGTGGTGATTGCTTGGTGTTGTTTTGTGACAACCGAGAATATGAGTTACAGTGCTATGTGTTTTTTACTGGTCATATTCTTTTTCGCATGTCCCTCTGCGAAAATAAGTGTTATTTTAGCAAAAATTACGTTCATTAAGGAGTCGTTTAGTAGTTGGTTAGAGTTATGCAAACATTAGTAATACATGGATTAGTTATGAGGGAATGCATGTATTATTTTATGCAGGTATTAGTTATGTAGGGTTTAGTTATTCATGTATTAGCTATTCCACCTTTTACCCTGCATAAAATAATACATAGATTCCCTAATAACTTATACATTTATTAGTTATGCGGGTTTCTAAAATTGCAAAACACAACATGAAGTTTACTATATTATCCCTATTTATTAGATGTTTTTTGAGATTTTGAGCAATATTAAAGAGGACTACTTCTTTAATGCTAAAAGCTTAGTTGGAAAGACTAGTCAACTTTTGTAGGTGACACTTATTTTGGGATAGCTAAGATTACACTTATTTTGGGAAGGAGAGAAAATTTGATTAAATTATATTCATTTATTCTTTGGGAAAAGGGTTCAAAACACACTAAAGCTATGGTCAAAGTTGACATAACACACCTAAACTTTGTGAGGGTCCTATGACCCCACTGGACTTATTTTTTGTGTATTATTTACGCTTTTATATGGTGACCTGGACAAGCAAGTGAGCCTACTCTCTTTGAGCGCGTAAGAGTAGCTAGAAACTAAATGGACCAGTCTATGTTTGCCACATGCAGTCTAAATAACGTCTTTTAAGCAATTTTTGATTAAATCCACTGAATATAAACCCCAACAAAGGCTAGAACTTGTATTCCACCATTGAGTTCTTCCCCAAATTTTGAGGTAAGATTGGATTCTTCCCCAAATTTCTGTTTAAATTTCTTCTCTTTATGTTTGAAGAGGTAAGATTGGATTCTTACAATTTCTTTCCCCAAATTTCTGTTTAAAAGAAGAGATTCAATAACTACCAACAGAAACCAGAGAGCAATTCGATCAAAAGAGCACCAAGTTGAATAACCAAGTTCATCGTCTTCTTCATTGCGTCAGCTTTCATAATTTTCGACCAAAACCTTATAAAATCAATTCGAACTGGTCCAGAACTACATATTGAACATCGTATTGAAGTTCCAAAGGATTATGAACACCCAGTCGATTTAGCTCAAAAATATATTAGATAAAAAATCACAGCTTAATCTACAGAGAACAATGGTGGTCCTAATCTTCTTCCTAGGTTGCCAAGTTTCCAAATCAGATTTAGAAGCCCAAATCTTCCTCTCCCTCAAAGGTGAACAAAGGCAAGCTAAACTTAGTTTAAGTGTGATTCAAAGTGATTTGCAGAACAAAATGCTATGATTTGAGTGATTACACGTCTGATTTGGGTAGAAATTGAGTGGGAGGTGGAGAGTTTTTTGAGTTTGAAATTTTGGAAAGTGAAGAAATAAAAAAGACCTGTCTGATTTTAAATTTTTAGGAGCACGTGCATACACTCGTTTGAGTTTGGATGACTTTGTCCATATAAAAGCGTAAATAATACACAAAAAATAAGTCCAGGGGGGTCACAAGACTCCCACAAATTTTAGGTGTGTTATGGCAACTTTGGCCATAGTTTAAGTGTGTTTTGAACACTTTTCCGTTATTCTTTAATTTCAATTTAAGATTACTCTCTTTTTTACCACATTAATTTTAAAAATAAAGGTTGAAACAAATAATTAATTATATTTTAATTTTCTAAAATAACAACTAGTACTGTTTGGAATCAGGTATTTTTAACATATACGAGAACTAAAATGGACCGCAGAAAGTAGAACAACAGATACCAGAGACTTATCAGCTTATCTTCACAATGGTTCATTCTGAATGTTCATTTACTGAAGAATGCAGAGTGACAAATCCATGGCTACTGAAGAAGTATAGCGATAAAATTCTTGGGTGATACTTCCTCCTATTCATACCAGGTGGTGCTTTTGTCTTTTTATTTTGTTCAAAATGAGTGGTGCGTTCATTGTCAAGAAAGCATTGGTTATTTTCTTTCAATTTTATCGTTATTTAAATAAATGGTGTTCTACATAATAAAAAATACTCTCTAATCTATAATAAGTGACATTTTTAGCTTGGGCACACCTCCTACGAAAATTATTCACTTCTAGAAAATAAGAAGTGTTGTTACTAGCTTTTTTTTTTTTTTTTTTTTTTATGTTATTACTAACTTACCCTTAATTCGATCTCTTAAAAAAAAAGTAAGTAATTCTTTTTCATAATAAGTAGTGTTTTATTTTTCCATTTTGGTTTCAAAATAAGTACTCCCGCTGTCTCATTTTGTGACACTCTTTCCTTTTTAGTTGTCCCAAAATGAATGACACCTTTTAATATTTGAAAACAATTTAACTTTATGAGATGATTTACGGTCACACAAATATCTAAGGCATGTTTTGGACCACAAATTTCAAAAGTATTTCTTTCTTATTAAACTTCGTGTCAAGTAAAACACCTTCATATAAAATGGGAAGGAGTAGAGTTTTACATGATTAAGAAGGCATTGATTTTTTTCTTCCAATTTTATCCTTATTTAAATAAATGAAGTTTTATGTAATTAAAAAATTGTTGACAGTGCTACTTATTTACCTTTGTGAAAATAAGATCCACGGGTGACATTGTTGTGTACCTTCAGGTTTAGGTTGGTTACTTGGCACGTGATAATTGCGTTTACTTTTTAAGGCAGAAGGAAGATGAAGAGAACGGAAGGAGACATCGCAACTTCTATTATAAACTAAAATGGGGACAATTTTATATCTTCAGCTAACACATACGCTGGTGAAAAAAGAGTGAATTTAATATTTATTCCAGTCAAGTACCATAGAAGTACACAAGAAAGAATTAAAAATGATGAACTGGTGTGGTCCTACTATCAATGTATTGAGTCTAAACAGTGTGGTAAAAGAAGAAAAATATAGTAGCATTTTTCATTTGGCTTAAGTTTTAATAGAAGTATACAGTTTCTTTATAGGTAGCAATTACTTCGTTTTGTTGGTCAGGACGCGTACGACTGTCTTGAAATTTTCCATTTTTTTTAAAAATAAAAATATTCGTGCTGATAAAACAAAGGACGATGCTATTTGGACAGAAAACCGTAGGTAGAATTTGGGTAGAAAATGTGAAATGACAGAGACACCCTTAACAGCCAAAACTTAATTAACCAAACGTGGTTAACCCTTAACTAAGCAAACGACTGTTAAGCTTAACTAAGCTTCTTAAGCACGCAGCAAAGTGCACTGATCGAGGTTGACTTGTTGATTTAATTTTTATTTTTATTTTTCCTATACGTACTTATTAATGTTTTATTTTCCCTATACGTGTATTATACATTCATTTTTCTGCCCAATATACTTGTCAATATATGTATTTTATACTCTATATTAGATTAGAATTTTCCCTCCATTTATTCACTTGGCCTATAGATCTCCTCACCTTATCACACAAACTCAGTCGCCATATAATTTATCTATTGTAATTAAGTTTGTGTTCTTGCTTAAAAAAATGAACCTCAACGATGACCATATTAGGACTGCATTATACGAGTCTCTAGGGTTGATGTCGGAAAACAGCTTGATGAATGAAGATAGTGAGTTCAATGATTCAGTTGGCAGTCACAATGGCGGCGAACATACACACATGGATGGACAAGCCAAAGAGACTTCTGCTTATAGTGGAAAATCGGAGGAAGTGTACTCTAATGAGCAAATATTAGCAAGTCCAACGACAGGCAAATCTGCTGAATCGGTGTTTCGTTTCTATAAAAGGCATGCGAAAATGAGAGGCTTTTGTGTGTTGAAAAGAACACTTTCTAAGAATTATGCTCTTTTTGTTTGTGACAAGTCTAGAATACCAACTAATCAAAAACACACTAAGAGGATTGGATTACGAGGCAAGAGTTAATGCCGCTATGAAGCGAGATGGTTCATGGATGGTCACTAAGGTGTGTAGAGACCATAATCATAAATTGGACTCTAGCCTGTCGTGGCAGATGGCTGGACACAGATATATTGGTAACTGGCAGGAAGAGATTCTTAAAGCTAATGACAGAGCGGGCTTAAGACATTGCAAGAGCGTGAGACTTTTAGAGGTTCAATCTGGTGGGCCAGAAAATATAGGTTGTACCGTAAAAGACTGTAGAAATTATATTGAACAACAAAGGAGGTTGCAAATGCTAGGAGGTGATGCAAACGCTTTATGCCAGTTCTTTAGTGACATGCAGACAAAGGATAGTGAATTTTACTACTCCATGGATGGATGGTGCTAGTGGGATTCAGAGCATCGTATGGGTTCACTCACACTGTAAATATGCATATGAGGAGTTCGGTGATATAATATGCTTCGATACAACTTATCTTGTGAATATGTATAACATGCCATTTGCTTCTTTTGTTGGTATTAATCTTCACGGCCAGTCTATGTTACACCTCGAAAATTCTGGATTTGTTGCCTTCTGAATAGGCTAACGTGAGCTAAGGTGATTATGAAATCCTCACGAGATTAAGGGAAGTATTAGATAGCTTAAAGTGCGCACCATAAGATTTCAAAGTTGTATGAATATGTGAAATTTAGTTTGTTGAAGGAAGTGAAATGTAAGTCGTGTTCGGAAAGGTTTTCGCTATAATTGAGCTAATATTTATTTGGTAATGTCTTGAGGGGCTGCTATAGGACATATTACATGGTTAATGAAGTGTTATGTAAGTGCCAAGAAGGTTCTACGAGGATTGGAAGTCAAACGAATCAACGAGAGCAAGTTTCGGATAACTGTGAGTTATATGACCACTTATACTGTCCGTATAAAGGGGGTCCGTATAACATGATCTTTATAGAAAGGGATGTTTCCATGGTGGTGTTATACGGTCCACTTTTACGGACCGTATAATATTATATGGACCGTATAAGTGGTCCGTATAAGTCCATCGGCAGCTTTTTAATTTTTTGTATAAATAGATGACCCTTGCTCTTTTATTTCATGTTCTCACATTTCCACAAGTCTTGAGAGATCCAAACCTTTCTCCAAACATATTCCACTCCAACCCAAGATAAAACAAAGATCAAGAGGCGAGAATCAAGGTACCCATGTGTTAGAAGTCTTGTGTGGTTAGTTGAAGCTACAAGAAATTCTTGGGTATTGAAGCTAGGGTTTTCACATAAGTTGATAGCTGCTCCAAATCTCATTCCTATGAGATAAAAGGTTATTTTTCATGCTTATTTCATGTTATCATGAATGCTTGGGTGTTGAACAACTTAGGTAGAAAAAGAAAGTAGAAAATGAGGGCTAAATGTAACTTTTATGATGTTTTTGAGTAGTAAGCTAACTCAGGTCATGATGCTTAGTATGATATGGGTATAATCTTGTTATGGGAGGTAGTAATAGTGATGAGGAAGCATTGTATGAAAATGTGCTAAGAATGGGTGTAGAGTCGTTAGTATAAGTTGAGCATGAGAATGAATTTTGAAGGCTCAATGGAATGTGATTACTTGATTATGATATTGTGGGTGTTATTGTGGTTGTTGGGAGTTGCTTCGTAATATGGTGGAAGTTGACGAAATAGGGGAAATGATGCCCAATTTTCATTAGATCATGAATTATTCTAGTTTGAATTTAAGAGTATCATTAAGGCTTAACCATGGTATGAATCCTACTAAATGTAGATTGTTCAAGCTTCGACGGTGAATGTTAAGTAGTTAAGAAGACAAAGAGGTATGTAAGGCTAACCCTTCTTTCATTAAGGCATGATTCCTTTGCTATATACCCTCTCATGAGTTCCATAATGTCTTCCAAATGACTCTATCTCTAAAATTACTAAAGCTCATGATCCTCGATACTTTCACGATGCTATTACCTCCCTCATATGATAGTTGATCCTCTAAGGATAGAGGTAACGAAAACGATGATGGTAATGATATTGATGATACTTATGGAATCTTATGTATACGTGTCTAAGTATGTATGACTATTATGTAACACCGAGCTTATATGGCCGGGTATGATACCTATCGCGCGCACACCACTGCAGTTGGGTACGTATAACAATGAGCCTTGGTAAGGCCAGGTACGTATAACACCGAACCTTATTATGGTCAGGTATGTAAGACACCGAATCTCTAGGGTCGGGTACGATATTACTACAACTATAAATGTATGAAACGGAAGATCCCCATTAGAAAAGGGGGTAAGTAAATATGATGAACAACGCTAGAGGTATAAATGGCTTCATTATCTTATAACTTCTATCTCATGTCATTCATTATGCTTCTATTATGATGTTGATTATGATTTACATACCAAGACATTATTCGCACGACTTCCTTTTTTGTATGTGGACGCCGTCTACTTCATGCCCGCAGTGGACGGGATAGACTTGACCCATAGATCGCTTGTTCGAGATCGCATGGGAGCCCTTTGATTCGTGAGTCTTGACTTTTTGGGTATTATTCTTTTGTGTATATATATGGGCATGGCGGGGCCCTGTCCCATCCCTATGATGATATTCATACTCTTCTTAGAGGCTCGTAGACAATCATGTATAGTAGATGTCTTTTCCCTTGTCGGCTCATATTTTGGTATATTATTTTGTTAGCCTTGTCGGCAAATGTATATGTATATGGCCATAGTTATTGATGTTGATATGAAAAGTATCTCAGCCGTTGAAAATGGCATTGTTAAGGCATATAATTATTAATAGGCCATGTGGCTCACCTAGAGATGAATGTGAATGTACGATAAGTGGTACCCGAGTGGGCTAGCACCAGGTGCCAGTCATGGCCCTCCGGTTGGGTCGTGACGATATTCTTTTGGGATGTGCTCTTATTACAAGTGAGGACGCTGAACAATACAAAATTATTTTCAGCAAATGGAAAAAAGCCATGAATAATGTTGCTCCAAAGTCTATCTTGACTGACCAATGTGAAAGCATTAAGGCAGGTGTTAGTGTGGTGTTTGAAAACATAGTTCATAGATAATATATTTAGCACATATTTACTAAGTTGCCTATGCGTCTAAAGGTGATGGATATAAAGCAGCGAAGAATGAATTCAAGAGCATTGTCCTTGGTAGCATTACCATTGAAGAGTTTGAGCATAAGTGGTGTAACGGTTCGCTTTTTATGCGGGTTAAGGCATAAAAGCTACTACAAACTTGTCACGACCCAAACCGGAGGGCCGCGACTGACACCCAAGACCCTACTCGGCTGAGTGCCATACTACCATTCCATCCATGAGTCATAACTTTTTGTGAACCTTTAATTTATGAAATGACGCTTCCGTCAAGTAAAACAGGACAAACTTTTCAATAAAACTCTTTCGCCAAATCAGGGACTTCTCCCTTATCGTTAATTCGAAGAAAACCTTTAGTCACAATGAAATCTTTAAAAACAAAGCATAAAAACACATCGACCTATATGGTCGCTTTACTAACCGTCGACATCTCGACTCACTATCCACAGACACACCGTCCGCAAAAGTCTCTAACATACACGAGATACCATAATATAAATACTCTGACTCGGCAACACTCCGAATTGAGATGGAGCTTACCAATCCAGCTGATAGCCTGGGAACATCCTACAACCAATGTCTTCTACTCATATGTATACACCTGCGCGGCATGAAACGCAGTGCCCCCAGGCAAAGGGACGTTAGTACGAATAATGTACCGAGTATGTAGGCGAATCGAAACAAGATGTCTCGACTCGGATGATAAAAAGAGTAACACATAATCCGTACCCGTAACCAACTCGATAAACATGCGCGCGCGTACGAACTCTTGATGCAAAGCATTATATATGTATATATATATATATATATATATATATATATATATATATATATATATATATATATATATATATATATAATAATGCCTTCACCTCTCGCTCGTTACGTACCCCTTATAGCATAATGGCCCCTTTTCGGGCAACATAATCATCGTATACTAGCTGATCAGGTGGTTTGTGTATATAACGCCTTAGCCTTTTTCCCCATCCCCATGAAATGATGTTGTGCATGTATGTAAATATGCAAATGCATGAAAGTCTTTGGAAACCATCAAAAGACTCCCTTCGGAGCAACTTTAACGCAAAACGGGAACTTCTTCCCCTTTTCTTAAAAATGGGAACTTCTTCCCCCTTTTCGTTTGTCTCCTTTGAGACTCAAAAATCAAATATGAAACGCATATGAATAAGGAAACCTTAAAAATGTCCCCTTCGGGATTTAGACATCATTATGAAAACGTACAGCTTATGGATGCCCCTTCGGGACTTAAGAGATCAAGGATACGAATATCCCCACACTGTCTAGGAATAGAGTCTTCGTAATCCGTTTATTTGCTGGGTTCGTTTGGATAATAAGGATCTTCATCACTACCATAATCATCACCACTATCACGTCTCACTTTGAATGATCCATAACATAAGCCGAGGCCATATGTTATATAGCACGCTGGTACATAAGCCGAGGCCATATATTATATAGCACACTCGTACATAAGTCGAGGCCATATGTTATATAGCACACTCAAATACGTCATGAAATCATCTAGAACCTTAGGCTTGAAAATCTCTAAGATTGGAGTCATTGTAAGATTCTTCGTAAAACTATAGACCTCTGGCATTTCTAGGAGTAAAAAATATTATGGATGTCATGTATGGAATCAAAACACAGAATCATGCCTTTGACGAAGAAAGGGACGAGCCTTAACATACCTGGAAGCTCGCTTCTCGACTTTCCAACCTACCTCTTGTCTTGAAATCTACATATAAAACCATTCATACTATTGTTAGGCTCACCATCATACACTTGTCCTAAACCTCCAAATTAAACCTCCTTAAAATCTGCCAAAATTCGGGCAGTATCTCCCCTGTTTATTTGCCTAACTCGAATTCATAATTCAACAACCAATAACAACAACAACAATACCAACATCAACAACAATATTATCAACACCAAAATATTCCATAAACATCCCACACGATGTTTTATCCAATTTCTCGACCCATAAATTCCTTATACGCTCATTTAGTAACTTTTCCTCCGTAGATAAGCTTAAATCAATACTAATAAGGAAGAATTCATACCTTTCACCCGCTAGAACTGCAATATCTTCGATTATCACCTTGAATCCAAGCCAAGTTCCTCCGCAATTCCATATTATAATCGCAGCCATGTGTTGTCCAAACTTAAATTCGGGGATTTCACTCAATTTGCGTTAAAATCTACTGGACGGAAGTTTGGAGATTTTTCTAGAAGATTTGGGAAATATTTGGAGTGTTCTTGGCCAAAAAAAAATGAGGTTTAGGATCAGATTGGATCCTTAAATAGTGGGTCAAATTCGGGTCAGGTCACTGTAGCACGCGTTTCTGCTTTGTCAGCCGAAATTGTAATATCCATAATTCTCTACTCTGATGTCCTATCGACGAGTGGTTTATTGCGTTGGAAACTAGACTCGACAACCTTCATTTTAGTCTTTTACCTTGCTTCAAAACTCCTCATCTACTAAAAGATATTCTTTCTCCAGATTGGGCCAAAATTACCCCTCGTATTCTCTTCCAAGTTCCGACAAATTTAATTTCCTTAATTCACTTGCCCTTCAATCCTTCCATAGCTTACAATATGCACTTAAACCCTTATAACCATAAGTTAAAAACATATAAGCTCACATACCTCCTGAAAGGTAGCTCGAATCTCAACCTACGAAACTACGGGGTGTAATAAAACTCGTTGGAGCTCTTTCGGACTTTGTTTTGAAAAGAGTCGCCACCTAATTTTTAGGAAATTAGGAAAACCAAGGGTGAAGGATTTATTCAAATACCGTGAAAAATCCTTCGCAATCCAGAGTTCTAGGTAAGGATTCTGATGATCTCCTGGGGAAGGTGTTAGGCACCCCAGCATTAAGGATCCGTACTATATGGTTAACCTTTGAATTCCAATGTATGAGTATTTGCATGAACTGTCTGTTTAGTGTTTATTCTCACAAATATCTTGTCATTTGCATATCATTTTGAGAAAAGAATTTGAATATGTTCCCTTTATATATAGGGTACATAGATTCGGATTTATAATATCCGAATAAAATAATTTTCCCCGTTGTATATAGGGATGATGTGCTTCGTTTGGAAAATGAGTATATAAAGTTGTCATCTTTATACATGTTATTTGAAAATATGAACTTGTTATGTTTTGAGTGTACAATTTTGTCCATGCTTTAACTCATACTTTGTTTGGATCAATCCGCTTAATATGTTTAGAACGCTTTATCCAAGAACTCGTATATACGAACGTTTTTAGGAAATACGTCTTTTGTCATAAGTTATGAAATTTGGTCTCGGATTGTGTAGCCAAATAAATTTCCATTTTAAGGAGGTATGTCCGTTTTCCTTCTGGGCTTGGCCCAAATGATTTTGTGCATAAAGCCCTAAAAAAAAAAAAACCTGATGTCATCCATTCTTTTATTCAGAAGTGGGCTTTGGCCCAAAATTCCCTTTTGTCTCTTGCTGAACCCGGCTAGTTTTGGCCATATTTTCTAAAACCAGCAGGCTTTTGGCCCAATATTTACCAGATTCATTCGATCAAAAACTCATTTATCCTAGGCCTTATTTTCAAAATAAAAAAACCTGGTTAGATTTTTATCAAGAATGTGCTTTGATTTCAAAACTCAGTCCGTAGAATTGTAATACTCATGATTTTGAAAATGTCCTTTTTAAACTTAAACCGTGTCAAAAAACACCTGGCTTTATTTTTGAATAAAACGTGGCTTAATTTATTAGAAAGAATGCATGCTCTGGTTTTTTAAAAACTCAGTCCGTTTTTCTTTAACAACTTTGCAACATTTGTGATTTTGAAATATTCTTTTTTGTTCTTGTTTAAAATTAAACCGTGACAAATAGTTTGGCTAATCATGTATTTAAGTTTGTCAAAATTGTTACGCTAAATCTGGGTTTTGAAAATGGTTTTGGGGACTTAGAGTCAAGCTAAACGGCATAAGTACCGTTATCCTAAGACTACTGGTTCATACGATAAGGATTCCACTATGACATGAGTTTTTACAAGTTTTTTGTACAAATACACAAAAGCTCAAGATGAAGGAAAAACAAGAAACAAATAAAGGAAACGGAAGGACTAGGGGCGTACCAAGCCCCTAGCTAGCCATTTTCACCCATGGCTGGGCCTTCTGCGCGCCAAGCTATTTAATTTTATCTTCGCGGACTTGATATCTTCGGAGAAAGAATTTTCCTTACTGGGCCTTAAGGCTGACCCCGACCCGAGTGGTCATGCGGTGAAGGAGAAAAAGGAAAAAGGAACTTGGTTAGTTTATAATTTTCTGAACTCATCACATGTATAACTTACGCGCATATATATATATATATATATATATATATATATATATATATATATATATATATATATATATATATATATCGAAACTTCTTACAAGTTACATAATCATGGCTCTTGATTGCACTGTTGGTTTAACTGGTCAAGTCCTTCACAACACAAAAGGAGAATAGTCGTCACCACCTGTATTCCCAACGCTGCCCAAGTTCCAAGGGGTTTCATGAACCCCAGGCATGGCTGGACATCGGGGAGTGGCTAAGACCAATCCCCACATCATATCAACTCCCCAAACCAATATAACCAAAGAATGCATCAAAGTACCATAATTACGCATGAGTGTCACCACATGTGGGAACAATTTATTTTGCAGACAATACTGAGAACAAACTTAAGGCCATAGTAGGAAAATCAAACAGGCATTACAACATGATGACACAAGATAACTAAACAACTCCAAAAAGGAAACACATTAATCATAAGAAAAGACCAAACAAAATTTCCCCTTTTATCCCTTTTTCTATCTGTATATATTCTATATATGACTGATATGTTTACTCTTATACATCTAATACCTCCCTGATATACACATATGCTGTGTATATCAAATGTATATCACATGCATACCCTTTCCTCTTTTTATTAACCTGTACATGCGTTATGTGTCTAGTCTCTAAATCCTTATCCCTAAAGCCCATGGCCCAAGGAATCATTCAATTGCACCAACATCCCATCAAAGGTCTGAAATTTAGAAGTCCTCTATCTTTCATCCCTTCTAAACCCCTCCATATGTACTTGTAGTAAATCAGGTAGTATACTCCTTGTATATTCCTGCCATTACCCTTGTCCTCCCAACTCTCTCTCCTAACCCAAGTATATCTGACCTAAACTAAGGCATGCTCAAATCCAAACTAGTCAGCTAGACATCTTGTGAGCTATTCTCATAGGTCCAATTTCTGGCAATTCACAAGACAAATGCTAGAGTTCACTTAGCCCACTTCATTTCTCACATTATTAGACAACGATAGCAAAGGCATATTCACAAACAGGAAAGGCCATAGGAAAGGGTTGTCCATATTATTCAGCAAGCAACAATAAAGATACCATAATTCAAAAAGGGGTCAAGTATAACCCACACTGAACAGGATATTAACAACTTTAGTGTTCAAAGGCAGTATACTAGGCAACTTGCAAACCTTAGTCAAACCTCACAGGAAGAGAAGATATATAGACATGCATATAGAATTTGTGGGCACTATAGTTCAGACCATGAGCAAGGGACAGAGACAAGTCATGCTGTCTAAAGAGAGGCTTTAAATGATTCTAATGGCCTTTTAGTGATTTAGCTCATGATTTAGGACTTACTCCCATTAAGCTATCCCCCCCCCCCCCCCCATGGATCTAAACAGTCAATTGTGTACACGGTTTTATTCACTCAGTTTTAGTAAGTCATTGTGGTAGAAAAATGAATTGGGTTCTAACTTATGCCCTCCCTCTTGGTCTAATGGTGAGATTTGTAAAATCATAAGGCATCCATGTAGTAAGCATGTGCCTCCACAGGCTTGTAGGAGTGCCATGATGCTTTTTATGTGGAGGAAAGGTTTTATGGACCAAGCTATGCCTAGCCCTCCCCTTTTATCCTCTCTCCAAGACATTTATGGACCAAGCTATGCCTGGCCCTCCCCTTTTATCCTCTCTCCAAGACATTCTTTAAAAGACTCCCCTATGCCATGTGGCCCAATCTACCCATGAACCCTATTGACCATACCAAAGCCATCCATTGAAACCATTCCTAGCTAACTCACAGAGGAGCAGGTAAGCCAACAGGGCTCAACAAATCCATTTTCTATCATACAGACAATTCCTCAGAATTCCAAAGGGTCTTAACAGTGAGATAGGTTAGAGGAGCACATCATGTAAGCAATTAGTCAAGAGATCTGGGATAAGCCTTGATTCCTAGTGATGGTTTTCCTCAAACATCTAGTCTGACAAGTCTTTAAGAAGGAAGT
Organism: Lycium ferocissimum; assembly: GCF_029784015.1. Lineage (NCBI taxonomy): Eukaryota > Viridiplantae > Streptophyta > Magnoliopsida > Solanales > Solanaceae > Lycium > Lycium ferocissimum. The sequence goes on along the minus strand of NW_026726819.1, from coordinate 5,196 downwards.
TTATAACATAATTAGGTTCTCACAGCCACAAGCTCAATCAGTATCATCAAGAAAGAAAGTTTTGCGAAAAAAAAAAGCAAGATGCAGATGCGCAAATTAATGAGAACAGGAGGCACCTGATCATAAGTAAAAGTAGGCAACCAATACCAAGGTCATTACTTAGCCCACTAATGGTATTGACTTAGGTCATCACTAGTATACTTCCTAATCCTATTTCCCCCACCAAACACCTAACTCAGATAACAACAACACAGACAACATTCACCTTAGTATAAAATCTTTTTTAAAAGACATAGTGAAAATTCATGATTTAGACTTTGCAACTACTGACAGAACATTATCCAACTCTAGGTGTACCCATTCCCAGATGTGGTTAAACCTTCCCAATCCATCTGAGGTCCTTTGTGTCACGACCCAACCCCGTAGGCCGTGACTAGTGCCCGAGCTGGGCACTCGTACGCACCCATCAACCATAATCGTCCTACTAATAGCATAAGCATAGGCGAAGGCAAATCATCGCCCTAAAGCTGACATAGATATATATACATACATATATACACAACGCACGTAAGCCTAGCAAAACATAAGAACACAAACCATACAAACACAACTGTATAGAACTCGCCCACAACCCACACGTATATGTCTACAGACCTCTAAGAGTCATAACAGAACCATATGACGGGACAGGGCCCCGCCGTACCCATGTACAACATATACAAATAGCAGAAAGATCTGTACCAAAAATGTAGGATCCGGATCAAGGGGAGCACTCCAAACAGTGGGATAGATGCCCTACACTGACGGACCACCAGAACGTGTACCTGTACCGCGCGCACGAAACGCAACCCGAAGAAAGCGGGGTCGTACGATTTTAATATGTACTGAGTATGTAAAGCAGGAAAGACAAGAACAGGATCATAACCGAAGTAAAGAGTACGGAAAGTGAATATACTAGCCTGAATGCCAAAATGCTTAGCTTTCTTTAAAAAAAAAAATATTTCTGCGTCATATATACGGAAAATCAAACATATCATATGAGCTGGTATTAACCGATGTGGGATTGGCCTAAACCAAAGGTGGAATTTGTCCCACCACTGGGTTTGCCCCACCACCGGTTCCGATACCAACTGAACATAGTCCAGACTATCAAAATCACAAATCATATGCATACAAACGTGTCCCGGCCCTCTAGTGAGGGACTCGGTAAATAAGATCATCATATGCATATCCATTGTCGGAAATCATATGCGAGTTACAGAAAACATGTATAATAATCAGAATATCAAAATGCTTACTGAGTAAAATGCAAATCATGCATAGGCTCTTAGAATATGGTCGCCCTCCTGACATTGGCGCCATAACACATCATACCCGTGTTTTCATATCTCCGTATCCCCGTCACACAAGACATCATATATACCACGGTACCCGGCCAAGAGGCGCGGCGTCCGACACATCATAACACCATTATCCACGGTTCCCGGCCAAAGGGGCTCGGCCGAACCGGACACATCATACTCCGAAAATATAACATAATGCGCACGATAACAACCGACCCTGGGACTCGGCGAAGGAAATAACAATAGTGTGCACGAGCAGAGTCTTGAGAGACTATATGCAATTTAAAATGTTCATAACCATATGCAATGTAAACATTTACAAAGATTTAATAAGTTAATCAAACAAATCATTATTTACAAATTAGACAACAAACCAATCTTTGTTTCTTCCAAATGCCACTCGGCACATATCAAACCGAACCTTAAATGTCATAACTTCGTATCGGAATCATATACATAATAATTCTCATTTCAGACTCGTTAAATAAATAACCATACTCAGGGGTTAAAACAATAGTCACACTAAGTCTTTTTCGGAAAATCGTTAAGTCTAAGCATGGAAAAGTCTCGGGGGCCCACGGATAGGTGTCAAACCAAATCCGAGCCCGCCTATGAAAATCGGGGATGTTATACACTATGGAACCTCTTATGAGCGTTTCGGAGCGATCCGAGCCCGTTTGTGAAAGTTATGGACGTTCGTAGTTTCAGATTCGTTTAAGAACAAAATTCCTTTGAAGGCAAAGCTTGTATGCAACTTCAAAAATTTAGTCATACAAAACTCATAAAAGACATAATTCGACTACATTAAGAATACGAATGTCAAGGGAAAAATAAGAATCATGGACATGCTCGGATCACCAGAGTAGAATTACCTCGAGAATCGTGTCATAGCTTATTTACTCTAAGGCATGCCAAAAGAGAGAAAGATAAGCTCTACATACCTCGTTTGCTTCCTTAGCTAATCCAAACTCAGGCCTCGGCTCCCCAAAGTCACAACAACGCCAATAGATACCGAACATTAGTTGTAGGCATTTAGGAATTCAATTCCAAACTCGCACCCAATTCTACAGAAATTGGGCAACACCTCCCCTATAAATCCAACAACCCCGAGAGTTCAACTCAAGCAAATCGACAAAGAACCATACCAACCACCATTCTAACAACATCCATAAATAATTCAAAACGCATTCTAACATTAATAGTTCCTTCCTACACAATTCGACAACATTTCATTTATGTTCAAATAAACTACATACGATCAAGCCAATACCAATGCTCACATATTCAAGTAATAATCCGAGGTCATTCAATCAAGATTCAAGAACATTTCAAGCTATCCGCAAAGCATTCAAATCAGCCCATCCAACACACCATGCCACCCGAACCCCTCCAAATTCAAGAAAACAATCAACAATACATTTCTTCTTTCCAAATTCATCAACTACACTAACAACTTATACATTGACAACATTATTTCCATAAATTCAAGAAGCTACAATAAGATCACATTAACTCTCAATTCAGCCCACACGGTTTTTACCTTCAACTTGGATCGTTACCCTTCATTTTACGTCATAGAATTCATAACGACATTTTACAACCAAAATTTAGATAACATTAGCTCATTCATTACACACCAAACATGTTCCTAGTCACGCCCAACATCAACATATGTAATCCCATGAGTTTCATTCATTTTCTACACATTACAACAACACACAAACATGCTAAATTCAATTAATTCTTCACTCCTACACAACATCACCTATACACGGCCACACACATACACACACACAGATGCACTTCATCCTCCATATTTTCATGAATTTCATTCATTTTCACCTACTACAACATGCACAACCATCCATAACATATAAAAATAAGATTGAATCATACCTCTTTTTTACTTAGTTCTTCAAGTCTGGCCACGCTTGGCACCTTGAATCAACGCTTGTTCTTACCACTCCAACGACTCCACCACGTTATTATGCACCTCCTAAGGAGTAGAATTGCTAGAGAAAATTATTTTTTTTGGATCACTTTTCTTGCTCTCTCTCTCGGTTAAGCTTGGCCGAATGGCCCTTCTAGTTTTCTCTCCAACTTTCTTGAAAATTCTAAGGTGGAGAATGATGAAAAATGTGATGAATTAATTCATCTAATGCTACATATATTAATCATACATGTGGCCATGGCCCACACCTCATGTGGCCGGCCACATGGCATTATTTTTCATGAAATTCCAACTTCCAAAAATTAACTTTGGCCCCCAAATTTTTCATGAAATGTCTAACTTTCCATAATCCACTTTTAATCCCAAATTCCATAATATCTCATGCCAATGAAATCATAAGCAAATCATGCCTTAACATTAAATCGTAGTTAAAAATCTCCACTTCGTATCCCGGAACAATCTTGTCCTTAACTTATCATAGTTAGCTCGGATTATCCCGACGTATAAAATATGGGATATAACACTTTGTGTGTCCCAGGACCATGAGGAGAAGTTCAAAAGCATGGAAAAAGCTTCAGGGTCCTGAAAAGGAAGCTGGATAGGGTGGGGGTCATCACCTCCCTATCTCCTTTTTCCTGAATCTCCTTTCAGTAAAAAGGGATCCTAGTTTCCAATGGTCACTACCTCCAGTTCATGCCCAGGCTCACCTTTTACTCTCCTAAGACCTTTCCCTTCTTATGACCTTATACTCATACCCCAGTGACAAACACCAAAAAGAAACCTTTGGATGGTTTAGAACAACTTAACATTATCACAAAACTATCACAGTTGGTTCATTAAGCCTTACCCAGACCTTAAAAACTTTAATGACTTAGTCGCCAACATGGCCACTACAACAGACCGAACATAAATGTTTAGAGTAATAACACAGATTAATGTTTAAAGGCAACTTCAAACCAAGGTTCTAATTATGAAATGATTTTTTGCTCTTTAATACCACACTGCATCTCAAAAGCATACATGTCCTTCTTTAGGACTAATTCACACAGGAAGAAGCACGACAGACTCAAATCCCAATTACTCTAGCTTTACCAAGTCTTAAAGATTACCCTTAACCCTCTTCTTGGCGCTAGTTACTTGTTCCTTTAAAGAAACTCAATCTACAACATCCAAAAACAGTATCAAGCAGCTTCACAAAGACAACCTAGACAGACTTGTGCCAAGGTTTCCAATTATCCCTTTTTTCTCTTATCTTTATAATTATCAAAGGTTATGTGATCAGTCTTGGAAAGATGAATTTTTCTACACATAACACATACATAGACACTTCCCCATATGGTAAAACAAAAATAGACTCACATACACACACACACACATGTTTTATGTTAACCTACTAATCTTTTGTCACGACCCAACCCGCCATGACTGACACCCACACTAACTCCTAGTGGACGAACCAACACACATCTCATCTATTCATTCAGTCTAATTTTATATTAATCAAGTCAGTCAATTATTACTCATTCAGGCATCATATAAACAAAATAAGTCATGCCATAAATTACTGAAATAAGTGCGAAAGTCTATCTATTAAAATATTCCCAAAATTCGAAAGTCATCATTTCAGGACTCTAATCTCAAACATGTCTAATAAATATTCATAATGTACGGAATAAGAAAAGACATCATAGAAGAGGATCTTCGGGCGACCTGGCATGGATAGAAGCTCACCTTAATTCAATGGGCAATGTTCTCAACTCTAGATGTGAGGGCGGGTAGCAGTCTCTGTATCACAATCTGCACTCAAAAGAATACAGCAAGGTAGTTATCAGTACAAACACTATGTACCGGTAGATATTATAGGCCAACTAAGATTAGTATCATGCATATCTCATAAAATCC
>NW_026726818.1:0-44747 GCF_029784015.1 Lycium ferocissimum | reverse complement strand
ATAGTGCCCGGGAGTATAGCCTTCAGTTTAATTCTTTGGTTAGGTATCCCCCGACTAGGGGGGCCGACATGGGAGAGGGGTGCAAAAAGATTTGTGTGGCTTAGGGCCCTTTTTCAAAGATTGTTTGATGACTTCGTTGCAAGATGGGATGGATATTTCCCGCATACAAGCCCATGCCCAGAATCTAGAAGGACAACAACCTCTGCAAAGAGGTGATCGTGATATTGATAGAGGGCAAAGAAAGAGGGCTAGATCTATGGGGACAGGTAGTGATTATAGAGGGAGATCAAGGCAGACACATTCTAGATACTCGGGCCAGTCGGTGACTAGTGCACCTCCCCGATTTACGGGCAGGAGATTTGATCGCTCCTTCCGTTCAAGACAGAGTCAGAGTTCGAGGGCCTCAGGTTCACAGTTTGGGGGAGATTATAGCCAGAGGAGGCCTCCAGTACCGCGATGCAGCCAGTGCGGTAGATTACATTCAGGACAGTATAGCCAGGGTTCGAATGCTTGCTATACACAATGGCCGGAGTAGGGCACGTGATGCGAGATTGCCGTCGATGAGTGGTAGAGTTGGGGTCCGGCCCTACGGGGTCGGCGGGCGGATTTCTTCGGTGCGCCCGGTGAGGCGATTCCCCCCGATTCCGGCGGGCGGGGTAGAGGGAGGGGAGCGTCTGCCTCGGTGCCTCGGCCACGCATATATGCTTTAGCGGACGACGGGATCTTGAGTCCTCCCCGGATGTGGTTACCGGTAAATTGTCCGTATTTTCTCATGATGTGTATGCATTGATAGATCCGGTTCTACCACCCCATCTTATATTACTCCGTATGTTGCTAGTCGTATTGGGGTGAGACCCGAGCCAATTAAACCTTTTGAGGTATCCACTCCGGTTGGTGATCCCGTGATAGCTAGACAAGTATATCAAGATTGTATAATTTTGATATGTGACCGCCAAACTAAAGCTATTTTAGTTGTGCTGGAAATGTTAGATTTCGTGTCATTATGGGTATGGATTGGTTGGCCTCATGCTATGCTAATGTTGATTGCCGGATAAAAGCAGTTCGATTTCAATTTTCGAGAGAGCCCGTGCTTGAATGGAAAGGTAATACGGCATCTCCAAGAGGTACTTTTATTTCCTACCTTAAGGCATGAAAAATGATAGCTAAGGGCTATATTTATCACTTAGTCCGAGTTCATGATATCGAAGCAAAGTTGCCTACTTTTCAATTCGTTCTGGTAGTGAATGAATTTTCGAATGTATTTCCGGATAGACTCCCGGTCTTATCCCCGAAGAGAGAGGGTGATTTCGCTATTGATGTGTTACCGGACACCAAGCCTATTTCTATTCCTCCTTACCGAATGGCTCCGGCAGAGTTGAAAGAGCTAACAGGACAGTTGAAAGATTTGCATGAGAAGGGGTTCAATTCCCTTTCTGGAGGAAGGCCGTGGGGAGTACTGTCCTATTTGTAAGAAAGAAAGATGGCTCCACTACGAATGTGCATTGATTATAGGCGATTGAATAAGGTGACGATAAAGAACAAATATCCTCTTCCAAGGATCGATGATTTGTTTGATCAATTACAAGGTGCCAAGTGGTTCTCCAAAATAGACTTGAGGTCGGGTTATCATCAAGTGAGAGTTAGAGAAGAAGATACACCCAAAACAGCTTTCAGAACGAGATATGGTCACTATGAATTATGGGTGATGTCATTTGGCACACTAATGCTCCGGCAGTGTTTATGAATCTGATGAATAATGTATTCAGGCCTCATCTTTGGATTTGTTCGTTATAGTATGATACGATCCTACTTGGCACACCTCGTTTCGAGAGACTTACATCGAGCAGATATGGAACTTCAAGCTCTACAAACATGCGTGGATGATAAGGATGGCGTTGAAGGCCTTTGGAGGCCCGTCAAGCCCCACAATGAGGCCTATGATGTGTGGGAAGTGGCTTGGGCGAGGCTTGAAGAAGAAGTACTAGAAAAGGGACCAAATGCGCAAAGTGGCCAAACGTGCAAATAGGGACATTTACGCAAATTGGCTACTGTGCAAACTTGGACAAGGTCGGGAGTTGGCTATTTGTGCAAAGAAGGTTATGCTTGCAAGAAGGCCATGCATGCAAGGTTGATTAGAGGGGCGTATGCAAGGAGGGGCGTGTTTGGCCATTGAAGGCCAATTCTTAAATTGAAGACTACAATAAGAAGACTAGCCAAACAAGGCCCTTACTTCATTAAGGGTAGCATTGTAATTGCCTATTAGTCTTTACCTATTTAGCTGTATATATAGCTTGTCTTTTATTTCATTACTTAGATTTTGGAGGATGAATTATGATACTCAAAATTGAGTGATAGATTGTTAGGTAGATTCTAGGGCTATTTTAGTTAATATGATGGTGGAATCCATTGTTGGTTTGTGAACCTTTTATGTCCATTGATATTCATGAAGAGATTGCCATTTGTGTGATTCAAATTGAATCTCTTACCTTGAGTGTCAAATAGTAGTGTTCTTTTAGGATCGGATTCGATTGGAAGGGCTCTAAGTTTAATATCCATTCAGGTTTGTCCATAAAATTCGCCCTAATTGGGTCTTGCTTTTATCCTCTATTTCTCATCCCTTTTCTTCGTATCCTTTACTTTTAGTGTTTGAATTGATTTGGCTTCATTCCCAAATCGATTCGTATCATTTGGTATCGGAGACAAATTTAAGAGATTGTTCTTACAATTTCTAATCCTAGGCTCAAATTTGAAAATAAAAAAATAAAAAAATAAAAAATTCGAAATTCCAAAAAAAAAAAAAAAAATCCGTGAAATTTGTTGTAGTTTTTTTAGTGGATTTGAGGTCAAATTTGAGTTCCTTGATATTAAAAACCCTAGGTTTCAAATTTCGTTGCATTTAAAGGTGTTTTGAAGATTCTACCATTGTTGAAGCTTGAAGGTTTGAAACTCAAAGTGGGTCTTGGTGATTGAAGGAGAAATTGGCTTCAATTGGTGTTGGGCTTTGTTCTCTTAGTTGAGGAAGCTTAGATCCTGGATTTTGGTGCAAAAACAAGTTGATTTGAAGATAATTTGAACATTGGGTGTTCTTTATGTTCTTGAGCATCTTCATAGGTGTTCTTGCAAAGTTTAGAAACTAACAAAGTAGGTTTAGTGATTCGGAGTTTATTTGGAGCTAATTTTTGTTGGGGTTTGTTCTCTTAGTTAAGGGGGAGTTAAATTTGAAATTTTGAGAGAAAAATAAGTTGATTTGGGCATAGATTGAGTTTTGGGTGTTCTTGGTGTTCATAAAGCATCTTCATATCTTCATAGTGAGGAAGAAGACCAAAAGGAGTGTTTGATCCAAATGGTCAACTCAAAGTTTGTGAAAAAGGTGTTTGTGTGGGCCCAAGTCAAGTCCCAAATAAAAATAAAAATAAAAAAAAATCGAAATATTTAATCCAATATTCTGATTTTTCAAAAAAAAAAAAAAAAAAAAAAAAAAATTGGCCACGTCATCTGCCACGTCATCGATGACGTCATCATCTGACGCGCCTCACGCGCGCGTGGGTCCAAATTCGGAGAGTGGGAGTTTTGACAATTAGAAAAAAAAATTTCTAAGTGTTGGCAGATTTTGGTCCAACTTTGAGAGGGCATATCTTTGTGTGTATAAGGAGTTACGGGACCCATAATATATGTAAATTCAAGTTCAGAGAGTCTACTTTCCGAATCTACAAGCCATTCATCAACCAGAGGTCTGTAGAAAAAGTTATAGAAAAAATAAAAATATGCTGCAAGCTGTTCCGAATTTCTAAGTGTTGGTCAAAACTTCCAAAAATTTGTCTAAGTGTTTGGCCAAGGTTTGTTCACTTCTTCTTCTCATTTCTTTGATTCTCCTAGCTAATTAACAACTAGTAATTGATCCTTACTTGGTTGTTAACTAGTTCTTGAGTCCGATTCTTTCGTGCCAATTCTTTTCAAGCTTTCTCATTTTAATATCGTTGAATCTTCTTGGCTCAAGTCCTTTTGTTTTATCGAGTCGTCCGTCTTTCGATTAACAAGAATCTATTCCTCCACAAAGGTTAGCAATCTTGTGAATTGATTTGGATTAAAAGGGTTCTTGACCAACCTTGGAAGAAGCTTAGGTTGAGAGGTAAGTTTGAGTGCAAATATGAGTGACGTGAGGAGCTTTTGCTACTAATCTTGTTTGCTCGTTTTGTAGGTACATGAAGAGGAGACATAAGGAGAAGGAGATATAAGGATGTCATCCATATCTTCCGAGTCTTGTGGAGATGATTTTGAAGGTTATGCCTCTAGCAATGGAGGGTATGACTATGATGGATATGGGGGCTATGAGGGAGATAACATGGGATATGAGCATCACTATTCTTACAATGAATGTGATGGTGATGGTGCTTATGAGTTGTATGAGGAACATGGTCGATATGATCATAACTCGTACGAGGGTGAAGAATACTACTCCGAGGGCAATTGTGAGGCAACACCTCATGAAGCTTATCAAGAAGAAGGAGTAGATGGGTATGATGAAGAGTCCTATGGTGGATACGAGCATGAAGAGTCTCATCCTAGACACCATGGACATGGAGGTGAATTGAGGTATACTCCTTCCTCACACTTTCGATATGAACCAATTGGTGGGAACTTGCAAGAATGGGAAGAATGTGGTGATGATGAGCCTATTGACTATGCACTTTGTGGTGAGTATGCTTGTGAAGATAATGGGCTTGCATATAATTCTTATGAGGGGTCTTCTAATAGATATTCACGTGCATCGCCTTGTGATACTTCCTATTCCAAGCAAAATGGTATAAGTGTGTGGATTGGTTCGAGTAGGAGTAGTCCAAGGAGGAGAAGAGATTATACATTTCCTAATCAAGAAACACAATGAAATATGATTCTTACCCTAAGCCGGAGGTGCCATGTTCTCAATATGGTTATGGTGTGGAGGGTAGGAGGAGAGAAGTGTTGACGGGGAGGTGACCAACTTGTTGGTTATGGAAGTTCTTATGACGACTACTTAAGTCCGACATCTTATCCTAGTCCCAGGTTATAACGACTAATCAACAAAGTCGGATTCAAGAGATGGGAGATATGCCATCCATAGCAAGCTCATTGGCTATGATCATGAATCAAATATCGAGCTTGACATCGAAAATGAAAGGTATAGGTGGAGAGATGAAAAGTGTGGATGGGAAGTTGAAGGGTATGAATGAACGGATGGAACGCATATGCAAGGTGCAACGAATGAAGATAGAGAAGTCTAAGCCTTGTAAAGCGGAAGAGAGGAGTGAAGCGGAGGGTTCCCTTAACCCTTCTAAAGAAATACTTGACACTTGTCCCAACTCCAGTGAAATTGAGAGAGAAATGATTGAGAGGAGTAAGGGAGCGAAAAGTGACAACTCTAGAGAGGAAAAAGGAGAGGATGTGAGGAGTGATGTAAGAGAGTTGTCACAAACTCTATCTAACCCTTGTAACTTTTCTTTCTTTTCTAGTGGTCTTGTTGATAGTGCAAGTATTCTTGGAAGCAAACCGAATGTTGAGCCTCAAAATTTAAAAGTTCAAGAGGTAGTGGAGAGCTTCCCGAAAGAGCAAATGGGCTCCCGAGTTGAGAACCATGGTAAAGAAGATACTTTGTGTGCACTTCAAGGTAAAATAGCTAATCTTGACACTCCAATTCTTGTGAATGAGCATGTTGACTTGAGTGTGAGTGATAGCTTAGCCTTATGTGAGCTTAATGAGTCTTTACCTTGTGATGTGCCTAGTGCTATAATGACAATTGACAATGTAGTTGAAATGGATGGTCCAACACTAGTTGATCCTATTGATGACTATCTTGACTCTTCTCTTGAGTTTAAGTTGTGTCCACCTAGTGTTGATCCTCTTAGTTTGCATGTTAGTACATTGTCATATGAGATGTTAGGACACCCACTAGTTGATCTAGCGATGGCCGAATTGATTCTTCTAGCAAGATCAATTTGCGTCCAACTAGTAGTGTGGTTGCTTGTGTTGATCAATTTATTTGCTATGAAAATCCACTATTTGAGGAACCTTGTGATGTGCTTAATAACCCTCAATTTAGTGATGATATTGGTACAATTGATCATTTGCCTAGTCGTGTATATGAAAGTATTATGGAAAGTGACCGTTGTCTTTATGAGAGTGGAATTGCATGCTTTGATATTTCAATGATAATTGATCCCTCTCTCTTTATAGATAATGCGTTATTTGATATTGACATGACTATTGGGAATGATGAACCTAGTGGGATGTTTGGTAATGTTGAGCATTTGGTCCACTTTTGGAGGCTATAATGTGATATGTAACCCACTATGGAGTGATGACACTCTTTCCCATGATGGAGATCCTCCTTTGAAGGATTGTGATCCATTTGTGGGGAAGGAAAGTGTTACAAAGGAAGGTGATTCTTGTCTAGAAATTACAAATTCTTCCTTTCATGTTCAACTTCATAATAGCCTATTGAATGATCTTATTCTCGAACCTAATAGTGAAGCTACATTGGAGAATGACATGGATGAAGAAGTTATCTTAAGTGATACCTTTCTTTATTACTTATTTGCATATGATGATGCTCTTATTTGCGTTGGGGTGCATTTTATGTTGAGGAAGGTACTTGTGGGGTAGTTGGTTATTTTATTGACCATAGTAGGTGGCTATACTTCCCATTTGACCGGGTGTTACCTTGTTGGAAAATGAGTTCCCGTAGTACTTCTTGTCAAATAGAACCAATGTAGTATTACATGCTTCGTATTTTGCATCCATTGGTTTTATTACTCTATTCTCGTGTCATGAACCTCGGAGGAATCAACTTCTTGATACCTCGTATGTGCCCTTGATAGTCATGATTGCTATTGATGTGTGGTTGTACCACAAATTTGTCCATCCTTGGCATGTATGTGTGGTTATTACTTTGTGTGCTAACCCCTCGATCCTTGAGGAGTATGTTTTCGTATGTCTTCCCTTGGGTTTTGCTAGGTTCGGATTCGAGGACGAATTCTTTTGAAGAAGGGGAGGATGATACGATCCTACTTAGCACACCTCGTTGAAGACTTACGTCAGCCAAGATATGGAACTTCAAGCTCTACAAGCGGCATGGATGATAAGGATGGCGTTGAAGGCCTTTGGAGGCCCATACAAGCCTCACAATGAGGCCTATGATGTGTGGGAGGTGGCTTGGGCGAGGCTTGAAGAAGAAGCTACTAGAAAAGGGACCAAATGCGCAAAGTGGCCAAACGTGCAAATAGGGACATTTACGCAAATTGGCTACATGTGCAAACTTGGACAAGGTCGGGAGTTGGCTATTTGTGCAAAGAAGGTTATGCTTGCAAGAAGGCCATGCATGCAAGGTTGATTAGAGAGGCCATACCCCATGCAAGGAGGGACGTGTTTGGCCATTGAAGGCCAATTCTTAAATTAAAAGACTACACTAAGAAGACTAGCCAAACAAGGCCCTTACTTCATTAAGGGTAGCATTGTAATTGCCTATTAGTCTTCTTTACTTAGCTTGTATATATAGCTTGTCTTTTATTTCATTACTTAGATTTTGGAGGATGAATTATGATACTCAAAATTGAGTGATAGATTGTTAGGTAGATTCTAGGGCTATTTTAGTTAATATGATGGTGGAATCCATTGTTGGTTTGTGAACCTTTTATGTCCATTGATATTCATGAAGATATTGCCATTTGTGGATTCAAATTGAATCTCTTACCTTGAGTGTCAAATAGTAGTGGTTCTTTTAGGATCGGATTCGATTGGAAGGGTCTAAGTTTAATATACTTAGGTTTGTCCATAAATTAACCCCTAATTGGGTCTTGCTTTTATCCTCTATTTCTCATCCCTTTTTCTTCGTATCCTTTACTTTTTCGCGTTTGAATTGATTTGGCTTCATTCCCAAATTGATTCGTATCATAGTATTCATTGATGATATTACACGGTATACTCTCGCACAGAATCAGAACATGCAGACCATTTACGTATTGTTCTTGGAATCCTTCGAACTCGAGAATTGTATGCAAAATTTTCAAAGTGCGAGTTTTGGGTAGAATACGTGACATTCTTGGGTCATGTTATTTCAGATGATGGCATTCGAGTTGACACTCAAAAAATTGAAGCCGTGAAGACTTGGCCAAGGCCTACGGCGCCTACAGAAGTTCGTAGTTTTCTGGGATTGGTAGGTTATTATAGAAGGTTCGTAGAGGGCTTTTCATCCATTTCAGCCCCATTGACGAAGCTAACCCAGAAGTCAGCTAAATTTCAGTGGAATGATGCTTGTGAGCGTAGCTTCCAAGAATTGAAGGACAGATTAACCTCAGCTCCAGTATTAACACTCCCAGAAGGGCCAGATGGTTATGTTGTTGTTATATCTCGCATTTCGCACGTCGGAATATTTTGTTAAGTTGGTTGCGAAGAGTTATGGACAAGGTTATTTCCCGACTTTGCTTATGACAAGTGGCTTATGATTGTGTTGGAAGGAAGCATTAAGGAAAAATTTGGGACTAAAAATGCATTATGAAAAAAATTCAAAATTTCATGAAATGAGAGTGAGGTGGGCCATAGGGCCACATGTGGTTATTATTTGTGGACATATAAGATGACCATTAAATCATCTTTATTATTTTCACTTAAGGAAATTTCTAGAGAATTAGAGAGAATTGGAAAAAAAAAAAGAGGGGTGGGCATGGCCGGCCATGTGACCGGCCATGTTCTATATATATATATGTGTGTGTACAAGTGAGGAGCATGCAAGACATATTTTCCTCCATAAGACTCTAGAGAATTCAAGAGAAAAGAAAAGAAAAGAGAGAAGGGAGGCTCGGCCAAGGGTTGGCCGAGCATGGTGTCTCCCAAGTTTGATGGAGAAAAATTATTCTCTCCTTGTATCTCTACTAATTAGAAGGCCCTCTATCATGTGAAGTGGTTGTTGGAAGAAGTAAATCATTTGTTTGCTACATACAACCATAGCCGAGAATGAAGAAGGCAAGTAGAAAAGGTAAGATTCAATCCTCTTTTACATGTTTTGTGGATGCTTTGGACGTGTTATAATGCATGGAAATGGATGAAAATTATGGAAGGTTGTATATTGTTGTGTGTGCCGTGTATACATGCCTTGGTGTGTGTATACGAACAAATTTTATTTAGTGTTTGATTGATATCGTTATGAACGTTTGAGCATGTTGTAGTGTGTTGAAATGAACGGAATTCATTGAATTATGGTGTTGATGATGAACCGTGGTGGGCTGTTTTGGAGACAAGGAACGAATGAAATTTTATTTAGTATTTTGCTTGTCGTGGTTGTGAATTTCATGATGTACAATGAATGTTTGATGACTCATGTTGGAGTTGTAGTGTTGCGGGCTGCCTTGGAAGATTAATACGATTTTAATATAGTTTCTTGTGTTGATGGAAATGATGTTGCTAACTTATGGAATTGTTGATATAGTTTATGAATTTGAAAGAAAGAACTAAGTCGTTGTTGTTCTTGTTGAAATTGGAAGGTGTTGGGCGAAGTAGTATGTTGAATTGAATTGAATATTAAAGTGTTGCTAGAATAATTGTTAGTATTATTGATAGTTTGGCCGGGTTGAATTCCCGGATTGTTGTTGATTAAAATTGGCCGAGTTAGAATCTCGGGGATGGCGCATTTACAGGGGAAATGCTGCCGGGAATTTACTGTAGACAAATGTTGATGCAAGATTTGGATTTTCAAGGATTCTAATTAATGTTTGGCAAATGTGACCAAATTGTAGATTTTGGTGGATTTGGAACTTGAATTTGGAGTCGCGCATGAGGCGGAAAAGGTATATAAGGCTTTACTCTTCCTTCTTTGGCATGTCCTAGACATAATAGGTTTGGATACGAGCCTCGGGGACTACTCTATCTCTAGAAACCTAAGTTTGAATTTGACTACTATTCATTCAATAGAATTGAATTAGACTTTCTATGTTTCATTGAAAAGGTAACTTGAATGTATGCGACTTTCACCGACGGCACCGGAATGTCCCAAAACCTTGCTAGGTAACTTTATTATGCCTAGGATTCTAAGACAAGTATTCCTTCCAGAAATTCGTAAATGTTCTCCAGGATGTCCATATGTTACAAAGACCAAACTTTAAGGGGTTGAAAGCCTTTATGCCTGAAATGATGAATACGGCTTATAATGGTAGCAATGACGTCAAATATGAAGAAATGCCTATGACGAATATGTCGATGACACGTTTCTACCACGAATGTAATTATGTGAGGTGTGTTAAACGTTTCCATAACGATTTCATTTTCAAAAGCTAGAAGTAATGGTTTTTAAAACATGATTTCTTCCAAAAAGTTTGCAAATGTTTTCCAGAATATTCGATTTTCTCCAAAAACCAAGTTTGATGATTTTGAAAGCTTTTATGGTAAGAAACGATGAACATGATTCTATGATGACAAGGATATGTATATGCACATGGGTTGGGGGGATGGGATACATGTATACATGGGGGAAATGGGAAGGGAAACATGTTTCATTGCCACCTGGTCAGCTGGCTTATCATCCCGGACGCGGGATGCCCGGACGCGGATATATGGGCGAGCCGACGTATTTCGGCGCTATGTGGGCGAGCCGACGTTGTTCGGTGCTATGACATGACATGATGTGCTATGCTATGACATGATACGCTATTCTTGTCACGACCCAACTCCGTAGGCCGCGACTAGTACCCGAGTTGGGCACTCATACGTACCTTATCCTAAACTAGCAAAATAATAAAAATGAGCAGAAATGATAATTTAGTCGGGTCAAGCAGATATGACGCACGAAGGCCGATAAGGCCGTTACAACACATAGATAAGCCGTAATCGTACGCAAAACTCACGAGCATGTACAGAACCCACACCACATGTCTACAGACCTCTACAAAACAAAAACATAATCATATGACGGGACAGGGCCCCGTCGTACCCAGAAATGAATATGTACATAAACAACGAAGAGTTTATACCAAAATATGGGCTCCGGACAAAGGAGCACTTCAAACGACGACGGATAACCTAGGCGGCGAATCGGCAAATCAAACGTACGCACTGCGTGGCACGAAACGCGCGGCCCCCGAAGAAAAGGGGTCGGTACGGAAAATGTCCGAATATGTAAAGCGAGAGAGCACTAAATAAAATTAAAAACCGAAAGAATGAGCGGAGAATGAACAAGATACATAGGAAATCAAAAATCGAAATAATGCATACGGAAAACATATGCCAAAACCGGCCCGCTATGGGACTCGGTGAACGAGCATGGGCGCCCCCGTCTCGGCGCCATAACACATCATACTTCGAGTAGGGAATATCTCCGAACACATCATAACATACCCGGTGGCCACATCACATCACACCGTCGGATATCGGAATATATGTACATGGCACATCATACTTCGGACCCGTGTACATGTCATACACACCCCCCCTCACACCGAGGCACGGCGAACAATGCAGAGGAAAGCGCTTGATAACAAATCCTGGCCCGGGCTCAGTGAAGGAAGCATTGAGGCATCCACGAGTGGAGTAGTGAGAAACTAATGCAATAAAAATAACACATATATATCCAGAGACTCAATGAGGCATATCGGGTGACGAATCAAATCAATGAAACCGGACGGAGTCATAATAGGTGAATTCGGATGTCATAACGAGTTACAAAGACATAAATCCCTCTGAGATCGTTTTCAAGATCCAAAACAATTTATAAGACTTAGCGGAGTATTCAAAACAATTTTTAAATAATAGATAGCGGAGTAGTTAAAACGTTTCTTTTAAAGCCGTTCGAAGACAAGTCATAAACGCAAAAGGGTAAAATCGGAAAAAATGGGCCCACCTCGGTCAATTGAGGTGGCGGACGTAAATTGCGTACGTTAAACTTCATAATGTCATTAGTAAGGGTTTTAAAGTAACCGGATTCCATTTGTACGAGTTCTAGGGATTTTAACAACTTCTTAATCATTTACAACCTTATAGGTTCAATTCTACTGAAGGAAAAAGGGTTAAATTCGGACGTAGATTCCGAGGAGTAGGAATATCCCCGAGGTCCAAAGTCAAACCTAATACACCTAAGACGTGCCAAGAGAGAAAAATGGGCGAGCTTTACATACCTTTCTTGCCCTTTACGCTTGCCGAAACTCCGATCCTTTCGTCAAAATGTCGCAAATGGTCATCTTTACCAATTACTATTCATGCAAGTTGACATTTCAATCTTTGGTTTCTATTTGGCTACCGAAATTTCGGCAGCACTTCCCCTATACACACGACACCCCGAGAATTAAACTCGGCTCAAAACAATCAACAACAACCAAACCAACAATATTAGTTCACAACAAAAATCGCATACTACACAAATAGCCTTTTTTCAACATAAGGCAACAACTTCCAAACTAACTTCACATTTCAAACCAATATCAATGTTTTCATACTCGTTAATCATCAAGATCATTCCAACATTATTTGGAGGCATTACACATAATTTTTCATATTATTTGCAAAATATACAAACTTTCCACCGAAACTATAACTCGCCCGAAACTTCCATTCTTCGACAAACATATTCATAACACATCATCATCTTTCAAATTCATTAACAACAATCATAACTAACACTTAAACAATACATTTCCATAATTCCATCATAGCTATGTTAGAACACATATCTTCTTATAACAACATATAAGCCATTCTAACGCCAAACTTAAATCGTTAAACCTCCATTTACACCATAAAGATCACAACAACGCAACTAACATATTAAACAAAATAAATTCGTCATGGTTTCACCACCTATACATCCCACGGCCAACATGCATTTTTCCATTCCATTCCATTTTCATTCAACTTTCACTTCCAATACTAATTTCACAATAACCACAACTATAATACAACATAAAATTTAACATAATCACACTACACACTAGGACACACACACGGCCACCTACATGCATGCCCTTCCACCATGCAAACTTCCATATTTCTATGCTTTCAACTTGTCTCTACATACCACAACACAAACCAAAGCTTCATATCATAGAAAAAGGATTGAAACCTTACCTTTCTCTTCAACCTTCTTCACTAGAACAACTTGTCAACTTGAATGAATAAGTGCTCCTTCTTCCAAACCAACTACACCAAGTTGTAAAGGAGACTTGACTTAGCAAGAAAATCACAAGATACTAATTTTTGGAACAAGATTGAAGGACTTGAATTTTTTTTTTCCTCCTTTTCTCTATTCGGCCGAGAGCCTTCTTGTTGAAGGAGTTCTTCAATTTTTTTTTTTTGTTTCTTGAATTTTCTTGAAGCTTTGACTCCTTTTTATAATTATTTAGGCACATGGTTGCCACATGACTTAAATCATGGGTTGGGCCAAGCCATACATGGCCGGCCACCCTTGCCTTGTTGGGCCTCAATTTCATTTTTTTTTTCTGAGCCCAATTGATGATGGGTCGCTTTTGAAAATTCACGGGACCAATTTACAAGGTTCCAATTTTGCCCTTAACCTTCCTCAATATTTCCACGTCAATATTTCCTTACACATCACATGCACCTTAAGTAAGATCCAATTGGAACCTTAACTCCTACCATTCCGAATTACTTCCGATCTTTCCGAATACGCATAAAATGCGAGGTGTAACATCCTCCCACCCTTTAGAACATTCGTCCTCGAATGTTCAATTAACCTTATGGGGTCTCATAATACTTCGGGGGGGGGGGGGTGTCCTTCTTTCCTTCGAAATCTCCTCAAACATCACCATCGTTGTCCCCGAACATTGTTATGCCATCTTTCTCTTTACCGGCCTGTTTGGCCTTAGACTACCCGACCTTCGTAGGGTTTCTAGTCACTCCAGATATCCTAATTACCTTTAGTTTACTCCAAACTGCCCATTTGACTCTCATATTTATACTTGCGAAAATTTTTGTTCACTTCCCAGGGGGTCACCCATCCCAGAATTGCTCCGGCCTTAGCACGCTTAACCTCGGGACTTTAGCAAATTCTGCATCCGCTTACGATATAATCGCATCCACTACCCCGTACGAGCTTGTCACGTGATTTAAGGCGGGTTTGGATCTTAACGAAATTTCGGAAGATTTTCGTAGTGGGTCTACTCGATTCGGGGGAGGGTCTTTCATTTACGTTATACCCTTCCGTACTAGCTTTCTAAGTCGGCACTATTCACCTTTTCATTACATCTACAACCATATCGGCGGTCCTATCAGTATGAGTCCTATCCCAATTTCATTAGTGACTCGGAAAAGAAAATATACCACAAAATAAAGTCTACACCGGTCAACACACATATATATTTCGAGAGAAGAATAATAAAGTACACACATCCGCATTTGGTGGCGTCTCCCTCCGAATCTTGTCGACCGGTCGAGCATAAATGCGGTTCGAAGGACCGCCGGAGCTGAAGCTCCGCCACGGCCCTACCGCGGCCTGGCGACCTCTCTACCTCTCGCTCCGCGGGCGTCCAGGCTACGGAAGGAGACGATGAACCGCGGTGACCCGTGGGGCGCCCATACCACCCCGGACCGCCCGTGCGGACACTCTCTCGTATGGCCTTGGCCCGCGCGCACCCAAAACAGCACACAGCAGCACGATAGCACTCTCCGGGGTGGTGCCTCCCGCGATGCGAACGCGAGGTGCGGGTGGTCTCGTCGACTAGAACCTCCATCCACTCGTGAACCGGCCCGGCACGGAACTCCGACCCGTCCCCGAATACTGCGTTATCGATCTCGGCACGAGAAGCTGCGGGGGTGTGCTTCGGGCCGCTGGGAAGAACGCCAGTACCCGGCTGCCGAGATGGCCCACTGCGAAACTCCCCGGGACATCCGGCCGATCGGGCCACCAGGGCGGCTCCCGTCGTAATCCCCATCAGGCTGACGCCCCTTATGTCGTTCTTCCATGCCCTGGGCGTACGCCTGTACGCGGGCGATGTCCATACCCGGCTGGGCAGCCACGGCTAAGCAATTATCAATCATATACTTATCCAAACCCCTGATAAAGTGATGCATCCTGTCGTTCATATCTGCCACCAACATAGGTGCATACCGAGCCAGAGAGTCAAATTCCAAACTATACTCCCTGACACTTGCGGCCTCGCTGCCTGAGTGATAAAAATCTGTCCAATCTGGCCCTCCGTAGCTCGGTGGTAGAAAATGTCTCATAAAAGCCTCCGTGAACTCGTCCCACACAGCGGGAGGGGGCTCCTCTGCCCCTAGATAATTCCCGAGGACTCGAACCGGTTGGCCGCGACTTCATGTACAATGCAGTACGAGGCCAACTCGGCGGCTCGAGTCGGAGAGGCCTTAATCAGCCGTAAGAGTGCGCTGCATCTCCCTAATGAACTCGTGGGGGTCTTCTTCAGGCTTTGTCCCAAAGAACTCCGGAGGATTACAGGTCAAAAACTCACGGGCCCTCGAACTGCGGCCCGGGTGCCTGATCACCCCACGACTCACGCCGCCGTCGCTCCCGAGCCGGCCACCCACGCTCGGTCAATAGCGCACCGCCTCTCGCATAGCTACGGCCGTCCTCTCCCACCCCGGTGTGGGGCTAGAGGGAGGTGCTTTGGGGCTCCCGAAGCGCGGTGAAACCGCCCTCGATCTGCGGCCGGGGCTGCTCGACCCCCCCTCCACTACGGGTGGCGTCGCGCGGCCGGTCGCACCTCGGAGGCACGGTCTCCGGCTCCGGGGCGAGTACGGGCCCTAGTGACTGCGGGCTCCGGCGGGTCTCCTTGGGTGCCGTGGACTTGCCCTTCCGGGGGCTGCCGTCGCCTTTCTCGGAGGCATAGTGAAAAAAACAACAATTCGATTCGTTAGGAGGGAATCATCCTACTAATACGGTTCTACCGCACGATCTAAGACGAGAAAAGAAGGGTAACTTCCTAAATGCCACGCAGCCTCTTTTGCTTATAGATGTGGTGCACAACACACGATAAACGAGGACTCTACTGACATGGTGCGTAGACATTCCGAGGACCTAACCGCTCTGATACCACTTTTGTCACGACCCAACTCCGTAGGCCGCAACTAGTACCCGAGTTGGGCACTCATACGTACCTTATCCTAAACTAGCAAAATAATAAAAATGAGCAGAAATGATAATTTAGTCGGGTTAAGCAGATATGACGCACGAAGGCCGATAAGGCCGTTACAACACATAGATAAGCCGTAATTGTACGCAAAACTCACGAGCATGTACAGAACCCACACCACATGTCTACGGACACTCTACGGAACAAAAACATAATCATATGACGGGACGGGGCCCCGTCGTACCCGAAATGAATATGTACATAAACAACGAGAAGAGTTTATACCAAAATATGGGCTCAGGACAAAGGAGCACTTCAAACGACCGACAGATAACCTAGGCGGCGAATCAGCAAATCAAACGTACGTACTGCGTGGCACGAAACGCGACCCCGAAGAAAAGGGGTCGGTACGGAAAATATGCTACCGAATATGTAAAGCGAGGATCGTACTAAATAAAATTAAAAACCGAACGAAATGAGCGGAGAATGAACAAGATACATAGGAAATCAAAAATGCATATCAAAAATCGAAATAATGCATGCGAGAAAACATATGCCAAAACCGGCCCCGCTATGGGACTCGGTGAACGAGCATGGGCGCCCGTCTCTCACGGCGCCATAACACATCATACTTCGGAGTAGGGAATATCTCCGAACACATCATAACATACCCGGTGGCCACATCACATCACACCATCGGATATCGTAATATATGTACATGGCACATCATACTTCGGACCCATGTACATGTCATACCCCCCCTCACACCGAGGCACGGCGAACAATGCGAGAGAAAGCGCTTGATAACAAATCTGGCCCGGGCTCGGTGAAGGAAGCATTGAGGCATCCACGAGTGGAGTAGTGAGAAACTAATGCAATAAAAATAACACATATATATCCGTAGACTCAATGAGGCATATCGGTGACGAATCAAATCAATGAAACCGGACGGAGTCATAATAGGTGAATTCCGGATGTCATAACGAGTTACAAAGACATAAATCCCTCTGAGATCGTTTCCAAGATCCAAAACAATTTATAAGACTTAGCGGAGTATTCAAAATAATTTTTAAATAATAGATAGCGGAGTAGTTAAAACGTTTCTTTAAAGCCGTTCGAAGACAAGTCATAAACGCAAAAGGGTAAAATCGGAAAAAGTGGGCCCACCTCGGTCAATTGAGGTGGCGGACGTAAATTGCGTACGTTAAACTTCATAATGTCATTAGTAAGGGTTTTAAAGTAACCGGATTCCATTTGTACGAGTTCTAGGGATTTTAACAACTTCTTAATCATTTACAACCTTATAGGTTCAATTCTACTGAAGGAAAAAGGGTTAAATTCGGACGTAGATTCCGAGGAATAGGAATATCCCAGAGGTCCAAAGTCAAACCTAATACACCTAAGACGTGCCAAGAGAGAAAAATAGGCGAGCTTTACATACCTTTCTTGCCCTTTACGCTTGCCGAAACTCCGATCCCGTTTCGTCAAAAAATCGCAAATGGTCATCTTTACCAATTACTATTCATGCAAGTTGACATTTCAATCTTTGGTTTCTATTTGGTTACCGAAATTTCTAAAGCACTTCCCCTATACACACGACACCCCGAGAATTAAACTCGGCTCAAAACAATCAACAACAACCAAACCAACAATATTAGTTCACAACAAAAATCGCATACTACACAAATAGCCTTTTTTCAACATAAGGCAACAACTTCCAAACTAACTTCACATTTCAAACCAATATCAATGTTTTCATACTCGTTAATCATCAAGATCATTCCAACATCATTTGGAGGCATTACACATAATTTTTCATATTATTTGCAAAATATACAAACTTTCCACCGAAACCATAACTCGCCCGAAACTTCCATTCTTCGACAAACATATTCATAACACATCATCATCTTTCAAATTCATTAACAACAATCATAACTAACACTTAAACAATACATTTCCATAATTCCATCATAGCTATGTTAGAACACATATCTTCTTATAACAACATATAAGCCATTCTAACGCCAAACTTAAATCGTTAAACCTCCATTTACACCATAAAGATCACAACAACGCAACTAACATATTAAACAAAATAAATTCGTCATGGTTTCACCACCTATACATCCCATGGCCAACATGCATTTTTCCATTCCATTCCATTTTCATTCAACTTTCACTTCCAATACTAATTTCACAATAACCACAACTATAATACAACATAAAATTTAACATAATCACACTACACACTAGGACACACACACGGCCACCTACATGCATGCCCTTCCACCATGCAAACTTCCATATTTCTATGCTTTCAACTTGTCTCTACATACCACAACACAAACCAAAGCTTCATATCATAGAAAAAGGATTGAAACCTTACCTTTCTCTTCAACCTTCTTCACTAGAACAACTTGTCAACTTGAATGAATAAGTGCTCCTTCTTCCAAACCAACTACACCAAGTTGTAAAGGAGACTTGACTTAGCAAGAAAATCACAAGATACTAATTTTTGGAACAAGATTGAAGGACTTGAATTTTTTTTTCCTCCTTTTCTCTACTCGGCCGAGAGCCTTCTTGTTGAAGGAGTTCTTCAATTTTTTTTTTTTTTTGTTTCTTGAATTTTCTTGAAGCTTTGACCTCTTATAATTATTTAGGCACATGGTTGCCACATGACTTAAATCATGGGTTGGGCCAAGCCATACATGGCGGCCACCCTTGCCTTGTTGAGCCTCAATTTCATTTTTTTTTACACGAGCCAATTGATGATGGGTCGCTTTTGAAAATTCACGGGACGAATTTACAAGGTTCCAATTTTGCCCTTAACCTTCCTCAATATTTCCACGTCAATATTTCCTTACACATCACATGCACCTTAAGTAAGATCCAATTGGAACCTTAACTCCTACCATTCCGAATTACTTCCGATCTTTCCGAATACGCATAAAATGCGAGGTGTAACAATTCTATAACATGATACGCTATGCTATGACATGATACGCTACGCTATGATATGACATGCTATGATATGACACGCTATGATATGGCAGGCTATGATATGACACGCTATGATATGACACGCTATGACATGACACGCTATGACATGACACGCTATGATATGACACGCTATGATCTAATAGGACATGATATGATATAAGTTCTACTTTCGATTTCTATGAAAAGAGATTTTTTTTTAAAAAAGAGAAAAACAGGCATGCGTGGTATCCGGCCAAAAGGGCATTCACATGTTCAGGTTACTCTCTTACCTTATTATCCGTACTATGATCCCATGATGTTTATATCCATGCTTGATGCGCTCATTATCTTTGCCTTCCGTACCTTACATACTCGGTACATATTTCGTGCATCGACCCCCTGTCTTCGGGCTGCGTTCATGCCGCGTGGTACACCCAGTTTGAAATGGCGAAGACATTAGCGAGAAGGTGTTCCGGCGAGATTGGCGAGCTCCATTTTCTCAGTCTTTAGCCGGAGTCGGTGTACACGTGTGCTATGGTATCCGACTATGTTAGAGACTTTGCAGACAGAGTCATGTCTATAAGATGTCCATTGTGAGCGGCTCTATAAGCCGACGTATTGCTATACATGATATTGCAGATTTTGTACAGTCGCAAGTTATGTTGATTTGAAAGATATACCGTATGTTGTTTTCAAAAAAAATTTCATTACGCATTTATGGCCGGTTAGGGGCCCTTTATGACTACGAGTACTATGACAGTCAGAGGGTTCGCTCGGCCCTAAGTAAGGGTCGGGTGCCCATCACACCCTATCGGAAGTTGGGGTGTGACAAAGTGGTATCGGGCGGAGTCGGTCCAAGGGTTGTACGCCGCAAGTCATGTCCGGTAGAGTCCTGTTTATGGTGTGAAGCGCGCCACATTTATAAACAGGAGGCTACGGGGCATCTAGGATGGTTACTCTTCTTTGGCACCTTAGATCGTGCTGTAGAGCCAAGTTATAGGAAATGAGATCCTTTGTACTAATCTTTGGTTTCGGCAGAGGAATGGTATTGACAGGCGGAAGCGATCAGCGGTATGGAAGGTTACAAAGCACGCAGGTAAGTAAGGACACGAAAGGTATATGTCAAGTGAGGTATTGGCATATGATTGAGAGGCAAAGTTGAAAACGAAAGGAAGGTAAGCAAGAAAATGTGATATATGTAGTCGTCTTGAGCACATGAGGTAAATCTAATATCCTCGGACCCTTGTGAATATTGAGAGCCACATTGTGAGGCTATGATACGATACAATATGATGTGATATGTAAATATGATGATGGCCCCGAGGCAATTTTGGTATTTCTCGTGCGGAGTTTTGGAATAGTAAGAACTACAGAGGAAACTCTGCCGAAATTTTTCTAGAAATAATATGAGAATGAGATACAAGTTGGAAAATATTTTGAAAAAGTCGGGTTAATAGTAGCGATAAAAGTTGATTAAGATGTAAAGTACGAAAAGTGCCCTCTAGGAATAAGTTAACTGTGGAAAAAGTAGTGAAATGGTCAATAAGACGTCGGTGGAAATACGGTAGTAAGGAAATTTGGAGGGACTTGTGCTACTAGGCGACGATTTAAAAAGGACTGGCAGGTTTGGATAAAGTGATATGATTAAGATAAGAATATGAGGAAAAAGAATTGTGACGAATAGAAATGTATCGATCAGATAGGGCGGTAAAATGTGCTATGGGGACGTCTTGAAATCTGGTAAGGCTCCGACGTACTCTAGAGTATGTAATAAAGGTTGTGCGGTGAGGTGGACGCGATCATACTGGCATTAACGCACCCGATTTCATTAAAGTCTCAAGGTTAAGCGTGCTGGGGTGAGAGAAATTTCAGGATGGGTGACCCCCCTGGGAAGTTTTCTGAAAATCCTACAAATTCAGATGTAAGGAGTGAGTAAGAAATTGGAGTAATCTAAGAGAGATTAGAGTATGTGGAGCGACCAGAAACCCTAAGAGGACGCGTAGAACGGGCCGAGTCGGGTCGGCGAAGGGAAGGAGTTAACGGAAGGAGAGGAAATAAAAGGAAGCGGAACAATGGTATAGTAATAGGTTAAGATGTGTGCAACGGAGGGCATAAGTGCCATAAGTGACGGGACAGTGAAAGACCAAGTTATGGAAAGACGAGGAACAAGGCAGAATGAACACTAGAGAATGACTGGTATGATACGGATAAAATGTGAACGAACAGAATATGTTTTGAAAATGAGAAAAGGACTAGGTAAGGGTAGTGTGTTCTGAACGACACAAAGGTAGCATAAGATTTCCCGTGTGCGGGAAAAGAGACAAGCATGAATGGATAATGGTATAAGCATACCCCTAAAGGGGGAAAGCGGGTAAGAGAAATGCTAGAGTGGGATAAGAACAGTTGATATGATAGTGTGTTTGGTATGGATGTCTGGGCTACCAATGAAGCCCCCCCCCCCTCCCCCCCTCTCTCACCAAAGTAAGTTAGTGAGATCGGAAACCAACAACAAGTGTATAAGAGTTGGGATGGTGTTGGAGGCAGTGTGAGAAGTCTTGTAAAAAAAAAAAAAAAAAAGAAAGGGGTATGACAAGAGAATGGTATTGGATAGCCTAAAAGATAGTATGAAGGATGGCTATAGCTATGAAAAGGGAGCTCCCCCGAGGTGCTTATGAGACCTCGTACGACTAGTTGAACATTCGAGGACGAATGTTCTAAAGGGGGGAAGGATGTTATATCTCGCATTTCGCACGTCGGAATATTTTGTTAAGTTGGTTGCGAAGAGTTATGGACAAGGTTATTTCCCGACTTTGCTTATGACAAGTGGCTTATGATTGTGTTGGAAGGAAGCATTAAGGAAAAATTTGGGACTAAAAATGCATTATGGAAAAAATTCAAAATTTCATGAAATGAGAGTGAGGTGGGCCATAGGGCCACATGTGGTTATTATTTGTGGACATATAAGATGACCATTAAATCATCTTTATTATTTTCACTTAAGGAAATTTCTAGAGAATTAGAGAGAATTGGAAAAAAAAAAAAGAGGGGTGGGCATGGCCGGCCATGTGACCGGCCATGTGCTATATATATATATGTGTGTGTACAAGTGAGGAGCATGCAAGACATATTTTCCTCCATAAGACTCTAGAGAATTCGAGAAAAGAAAGAAAAGAGAGAAGGGAGGCTCGGCCAAGGGTTGGCCGAGCATGGTGTCTCCCAAGTTTGATGGAGAAAAAAATTATTCTCTCCTTGTTTCTCTACTAATTAGAAGGCCCTCTATCATGTGAAGTGGTTGTTGGAAGAAGTAGATCATTTGTTTGCTACATACAACCATAGCCGAGAATGAAGAAGGCAAGTAGAAAAGGTAAGATTCAATCCTCTTTTACATGTTTTATGGATGCTTTGGACGTGTTATAATGCATGGAAATGGATGAAAATCATGGAAGGTTGTATATTGTTGTGTGGCCGTGTATACATGCCTTGGTGTGGTATGACGAACAAATTTTATTTAGTGTTTGATTGATATCGTTATGAACGTTTTGAGCATGTTGTAGTGTGTTGAAATGAACGGAATTCATTGAATTATGGTGTTGATGATGAACCCGTGACTGGGCTGTTTTGAAGACAAGGAACGAATGAAATTTTATTTAGTATTTTGCTTGTCGGGGTTGTGAATTTCATGATGTACAATGAATGTTTGATGACCCATGTTGGAGTTGTAGTGTTGTGGGCTGCCTTGGAAGATTAATACGATTTTAATATAGTTTCTTGTGTTGATGGAAATGATGTTGCTAACTTATGGAATTGTTGATATAGTTTATGAATTTGAAAGAAAGAACTAAGTCGTTGTCGTTCTTGTTGAAATTGGAAGGTGTTGGGCGAAGTAGTATGTTGAATTGAATTGAATATTAAAGTGTTGCTAGAATAATTGTTAGTATTATTGATAGTTTGGCCGGGTTGAATTCCCGGATTGTTGTTGATTAAAATTGGCCGAGTTAGAATCTCGGGGATGGCGCATTTACAGGGGAAATGCTGCCGAAATTTCTGTAGACAAATGTTGATGCAAGATTTGGATTTTCAAGGATTCTAATTAATGTTTGGCAAATGTGACCAAATTGTAGATTTTGGTGGATTTGGAACTTGAATTTGGAGTCGTGCATGAGGCGGAAAAGGTATGTAAGGCTTTACTCTTCCTTCTTTGGCATGTCCTAGACATAATAGGTTTGGATACGAGCCTCGGGGACTACTCTATCTCTAGAAACCTAAGTTTGAATTTGACTACTATTCATTCAATAGAATTGAATTAGACTTTCTATGTTTCATTGAAAAGGTAACTTGAATGTATGCGACTTTCACCGACGCCGCACCGAATGTCCCAAAACCTTGCTAGGTAACTTTATTAAGCCTAGGATTCTAAGACAAGTATTCCTTCCAGAAATTCGTAAATGTTCTCCAGGATGTCCATATGTTACAAAGACCAAACTTTAAGGGGTTGAAAGCCTTTATGCCTGAAATGATGAATACGGCTTATAATGGTAGCAATGACGTCAAATATGAAGAAATGCCTATGACGAATATGTCGATGACACGTTTCTACCACGAATGTAATTATGTGAGGTGTGTTAAACGTTTCCATAACGATTTCATTTTCAAAAGCTAGAAGTAATGGTTTTTAAAACATGATTTCTTCCAAAAAGTTTGCAAATGTTTTCTAGAATATTCGATTTTCTCCAAAAACCAAGTTTGATGATTTTGAAAGCTTTTATGACTGAAACGATGAACATGATTCTATGATGACAAGGATATGCATATGCACATGGGTTGGGGGGATGGGATACATGTATACATGGGGGAAATGGGAAGGGAAACATGTTTCATTGCCACCTGGTCAGCTGGCTTATCATCCCGGACGCGGGATGCCCGGACGCGGGATATATGGGCGAGCCGACGTATTTCGGCGCTATGTGGGCGAGCCGACGTTGTTCGGTGCTATGACATGACATGATGTGCTATGCTATGACATGATACGCTATTCTATGACATGATACGCTATGCTATGACATGATACGCTACGCTATGATATGACATGCTATGATATGACACGCTATGATATGGCAGGCTATGATATGACACGCTATGATATGACACGCTATGACATGACACGCTATGATATGACACCCTATGATCTAATAGGACATGATATGATATAAGTTCTACTTTCGGTTTCTATGAAAAGAGATTTTTTTTTTTTAAAAAAGAGAAAAACGAGGCATGCGTGGTATCCTACCAAGGGCATTCACGTATGAGTTACTCTCTTACCTTATTATCCGTACTATGATCCCATGATGTTTATATCCATGCTTGATGCTGCTCATTATGCTGCCTTCCGTACCTTACATACTCAGTACATATTTCGTACTGACCCCCTCTTCTTCGGGGGCGTGTTCATGCCGCGGTGTGTACACCCGTGAGTCAACAAGAACAGTGGCAAGGTGTTCCGGCGAGATTGGCGAGCTCCATTTTCTCCCGAGTCTTTGCCGAGTCGGTGTACACGTGTGCTATGGTATCCGACTATGTTAGAGACTTTGCGAGACAGTCATGTATATAGATGTCCATTGTGAGCGCTCTATAAGCCGACGTATTGCTATACATGATATTGCGATTTTGTACGATCGCAAGTTATGTTGATTTGAAAGATATACCGTATGTTGTTTTCAAAAAAAATTTCATTACGCATTTATGGCCGGTTAGGGGCCCTTTATGACTACGAGTACTATGACAGTCAGAGGGTTCGCTCGGCCCTAAGTAAGGGTCGGGTGCCCATCACACCCTATCGGAAGTTGGGGTGTGACAGTTGTGTACTGTGATGCTTCTGGTGTTGGATTAGGAGGTGCGTTAATGCAGCACGGCAAAGTCATTGCTTATGCTTCGAGACAGCTGCGGAAACATGAAAAGAACTACCCAACTCATGATCTCGAATTGGCTGCAGTGATTCATGCGTTAAAGATGTGGAGACATTACTTGTATGATGTGCATGTTGATACCTATACATATCACAAGAGTCTCAAATACATTTTCAAATAGAAGAAGTTAAATCTGCGGCAAAGGCAGTGGTTAGAATTATTGAAAGACTATGATGTAAATATTTTATACCACCCCGGGAAAGCAAATGTAGTAGCCGATGCGCTTAGCGCCGGTCAATGGGCAGTCTATGTGAAGTTCCCTCGGAGAAGAAAGAATTGATTCATGAGCTCCACCAACTAGCTAATCTTAGAGTACGTCTAATTGATTCAGGTGGTGCAGGAGTTAGTGTTAATGATCCCACAGTTTCGTCCTTGAACATGGAAGTAAAAGAGCGGCAATACGAAGATCCTCAATTGAGCCATTATAGAGACACATTTCATGCAAAAGAGAAGTCTCCATTTGAAATTTCTATAGATGGAATTCTTAGATACCGCGGCAGGCTATGTGTTCTGAATGTTGCAGAATTGCGTCGTCGGATTCTAGAAGAAGCTCATTATTCTCGGTATTCTATTCATCCAGGAACGACATAGATGTATCATGATCTCAAGATGATATATTGGTGGGATGGCATGAAAAGAGACATATGAACTTGTAGCTCAATGCCCAAATTGCCAGCAAGTGAAGATAGAACATCAAAGGCCAGGGGGATTATTGCAAGCCATGGAAATTCCTACTTGGAAATGGGAAGTGATCAATATGGATTTTATTGTGGGATTACCCCGTTCCTGAGGCAAGTATGATTCCATATGGGTGATCGTGGACAGACTCACGAAAGCAGCCCATTTTCTTCCAGTTAGAACCACATACTCAGCAGAAGATTATGCAAGGTTGTATCTCAAGGAGATTGTGCGACTCCATGGTATTCCAATATCCATTATCACAGATAGAGGAGCGCAATTTAAAGCTAATTTCTAGAAATCTTTTCAAGAAGGTCTAGGTACTCAAGTAAGGCTCGAGACGGGAATTTCACCCGGTATCGATGGACAAGTTTGAACGTACCATACAGACCTTGGAGGATATGCTAAGGGCATGTGTTTTAGACTTTGGTGGTAGTTGGGATGACCACTTACCCCTTATCGAGTTTGCATATAACAATAGCTACCATTCCAGTATCCAAATGGCTCTGTATGAACCTTTATATGGAAGGAAGTGCAGGTCTCCAATTGGATGGTTTGAAATCGGAGAAGCACAACTAACAGGCCCTGAGTTGATTCGGCAAGCTACATACGACCCAACCCAGGGCACGACGGCACCCGTGCTAACCCACCCGGCATCTCTTAACATACTTTCACATCACATCTAGGTGAGCCACATAGCTAAATCATGCTTTCATTTATCCTTCATATTAATCCCATTGGGCGACAATTCACTTATATCATCATTAACTACTGTGCCCATATAAATGTACATAAGCCGACGAGGCTAACAAAATAGTATCCCAAAATATAGGCCAACAAGGCCAAACATATCTAACCATATACACATGTCTACGAGCCTCTAAGAAGAATACGTCATATCATATGGACGGGACAGGACCCCGCCGTGCCCATAAATATGTACACAAAAGAATCTATACCAAAAGCTGCAAAATTCTCAGAATGAAATGGAGCTCCACTATGTAGTCCCCGAATAATGAAGCTATGGATCAAGTTAAATGTCTCCCCGGCCACCCGGCGGCATGACGGCGTCCACAAATAAAAGGATGTCGCATTTAAGAATGTACTGAGTATGTAAAGCATGATCAATATCAATATGAAAGCATAATAGACAACATATGAAATACATAGGATGGGAAATAATAGTATCATCGTCATAGCACTTACTTGCTTTCCATAGGGACATTCCATTTCTATAGCGTATCCGTGTACATACATCCATATCCGTACTCATTTACCTTTCGTGACCATTTTCGTATTCGTATTCATATTTCCGTTCATACTTACGTTTATATCATACATATTGCATATACATAGCCTTTACTTAGGCATTTACATATACTTAGCATATTCGTACTCATATTGATGTCATATACATAGCATTTAAATAGCATACCCGACCACGAAGGTTCGGTGTTTTACATACACAGCCTACCAAGGCTCGGTGTCATACATACCTGGCCCTACCAAGGCTCAGGGTTGTCTGTACCCAACTGCAGTGGTGCACGCGCATCGTCATATATAGATATATACATATTCACTATATTCTACCTGGCCATATAAGCTCGGGATTTCATAATAGCCATACATAGGCACATATACATATAAGCATCTTTAGCATCATTACTATCGTCGTTCATCACATCTATCCTTAAAGGATTACTCCTCATATAAGGAGCTTAGTACAATCGTATCATATCGAGAATCATAAGCTTAGTAGCTTTTGGAGATAGAATCATTGGAGAATATCATAGGCTTATAGAAGGATAGTGTCACACCCCAATTTCCGATAGGGTGTGATGGGCACCCGACCCTTACCTAGGGCCGAGCGAACCCGCAGACTCTCATAATACTCATAGCCATACTGGGCCCACAAAGCATAACATAAGCACGGGGTGAAATTTTTTTCGGAAAACACACACGCCTTTCATCTTTTCAAATCAAACGAATTCGTAACCATAGCGAATCTATAAACACGAGGTTCATAACACAATGCGTACTGATACATAGGCTTACATAGCCGTTTACAAACGAACATTTCATACACACGACCGTTCGCAAAGTCTCTAACATAACTCCGAATACCATACAAAGCATTCGACTCGGCAAAGACTCCTCGGAGGAAATGGAGCTCGCCAATCCAAATCGAACATCTTCCGCTAACATCATCCGCTCATCTACATGGGTACCGCGCGCATGAAACGCGACCCGAAGAAAGGGGTCGGTACGGGAATATGTACCGAGTATGCAAAGCGAAAATACGTAAACGAAATGAAGGAGTACCGAACGCGAGCACAATAGTCCAAATACCAACGTACTTACCTCGACATCCTAGGCATACATGCACAAGTCACACACACATACGCGGCCGAACCCAAATGCGGTAATATCATAAATATACATGGTTACACATACGTACATACCGCAAGGTCAAGAATCCAATGGTCATGTCACGGCCCATGCGGTCAAGTATCCGGGACGATATCACACGTACACATGCCACGGCCAAGTATCCCAATGGTCATGGGGTACAGCCCGCGGTCAAGTATCCGGCGGACAATATCACACATACACATGTCACCGCGGCCAAGTATCCGGCGGTCATGGTACAGACCCCGCGGTCAAGTATCCGGACAATATCACACACGTACCGGCCGGGACTCGGCGAAAAAAGGTAATAACAATACACACGAGCCGGAGGATCGTAAGCGACCATACGTATATAATTTCTTTTATTACAAACTCAACAGAACAACCAAAGCACACCATTCTTTCAAGGCCAAGACAACAATTAAATCGAGTTCTTTTCCAAACATTATTCGAAAACACATCAAACTCGAACTTCGAGATCATAATCACCGTCAAGATCACATGCGTACGAGCAAATAAATAATTAAATTGCCTTCCAAATTCGATGACCAAATATATTTACTAACATCGGTAAGTGCGAAACAAGTTTCAAGTTTATCGGAATTAGTATACAATAGTTATAATTTTTAAAATCGTTCTTGTGTGTCAAAATGTATTGTAAAACCCAATGAAGTAGTCAAAATAATTATCTTATAATAGTCGGGCGATAGCCAAAAGTTCTTTTTCAAAATCACACAAATATACCAAACGAGCGACATAGGAAGATCTCCGAACGTGTGGGCCCCACTTCGATCAAATTGGGCGGCGGACCCCAAACTATGGTCATTAGGCACCGGCGAGGTCATAGACAAGGATCCAAGGCCCTCCAATATCATTAGGCGAACTACGGGTGTTTGAGCAAATATTTCAACAAAACGGACATTTCCAATTCAATTCTCTTGCCGAATGAAAAATGGTCAAAATGAAGCTCGGATTCCGAGGAATAGAGTCGTCCTCAACGCTCGAATCTCGGCCTAACATACTTAGGACATGCCAAGAGAAGGAAAGAGCAAGCTTTACATACCTTTGTTGTGCCTCACGCTCGTCCAATTTCAATTCCCATTTCGTCAGAAACCGCAAATGGTCATTCTTACCGCATTACTATTCATGCAAGTTAGCATTTCAACTTTGGTTAAGCATTTGACTACCGAAATTCCGGCAACACCTCCCCTATAAATATGACACCCCCGAGATTCAACTCGGCTCAAAACATCAACAACAACCAAACAACAACACCTACAACCACAATAAACACAATACAATCCGCAACTAGTCTTCTTCTTACCTAATGCAATCGCTTCCTTTCCGACTTCAACTTTCAAACCATCACCACCATACTCACACCATTAAACCTTTATTAATGTTATAAGAATCATAACGACACAACCAACATGTCAAACAAAACAATTCATTTTCATTACAATGTTTCCATAGCTCACGCCAACTTCCATATTCCTAATTTCAACCTAACTCATTCAACTTTCATTTCCAACATGAACTCCATCATAACCACAACTAAAACACAACGCTAAATTCAACTTACCTTAACACACACACACGGCCAAAATCCAACCTACACGGCCAACATCAACTCCAACATTCTATGAGTTTCATTCTCTTCTACATAACACAACAACACACAACCATGCTAAGTACCATTAATTCGTTACTTCTACATACAAAACACATACACGGCCTCTTACCTATATGCACACCCATCATGCAAACCTTCATATTTCCATAAACTCTACTCATTTCCATATACTACAACACAAACAAACCTTCATAACATAAATAAAAGGGATGAATTCTTACCTTTTCCTTCCAACTTCTTCACTTAACTCAAGTGTTGAATTGATGAAACAAGGACTCAATCTTCCAAAACAACTACACCAAGTCGAAAAGGGACCTTGAATTAGTTTGAATACTACAAGAAAATAATTTTTGAAGAAAGATTTCCAAGGGACAAAAGTTGGAGGACATGG
Source organism: Lycium ferocissimum (assembly GCF_029784015.1). Lineage (NCBI taxonomy): Eukaryota > Viridiplantae > Streptophyta > Magnoliopsida > Solanales > Solanaceae > Lycium > Lycium ferocissimum. Next base: position 14,630 of record NW_026726818.1, on the reverse strand, counting down.
CCGAATGCCATGTCTCCTTTGTTCTTCATCTTTTGTTATTTCCCTTCTCTTATTTTCTTGAATCTTCCAAATGATAAGGCTCCCTTTATATAATGTCACATGGAAAATTAATTAAATCAAGTGGGCTTGGCCATGCATGGCCGGCCACCCCTCTTTATTGGGCCTCATTTTTCCTTTTTATTTTTTTGAGCCCAATTGGTTATAAATCTCGTTTTATAATTCCCGAATCAAATTCTCAAAATTCCAATTTTTGCCCTTGGCCTTCCTCAATATTTCACATTCAATATTTCCTTAGACATCACATGCACCTTAAGTAAGATCCATCTAAAGCCTTATTTCTTACCATTCCGAATTATCTCCAATTTTTCCGAATACGCACAAAATGCGAGATATGACACCAACCTTACCCTTAACACTTTATACCCTCAAAAGATGAACATGCGACTTATGCTTTAAGACAAAATCAACAAAACCGGAAATTGAAAGTCTTGTCTTTAACTCGTCGCAAACAACTTAAAATATTTCGACATACAAAGTACGGGGTGTAACAGATAGATATTTGGCCAAAGAACCATGCCTTATGAAAGAAGGGTTAGCCTTACATACCTCTTCGTTCAACTATTCTATCACTTGCACGTTCTTCTTCGATGCTCACGTTTCTACCTTCATTAGAGTACATACTAACATTAGGAAATCGATGACTTAGCATATATGACTAAATCTAGAGAAAATCGGATAGCATCTCCTTTATTTATACGACTTCCTCCATATCATATATCAACTCCCAAACATCAATACTAACATTCACAACATCATAACAATAGCCTTTATTCAACTACATTATCCTCACTTCTCAATTCACTTCGATTCATCCATATTCATGGTCATATCACACAATTACGCTCATTCATATACAATGTCCATTCCAAGTTCTCAATATCATTTATAACATGATTAAAATCATAATGTATCAAGAACCATAACTCAATCCAAACATCTATTCAAAAGTGACACTATTCCCACATTCATGACCCATTTCTATATCCTTTTTGTAATCCAAGTGTTTTAACTTTCAAACACCTTAAACAGCATGGAAATGTCATAAAACTTACCTTAGATGGTGTGGGAATAAACCTTGAGTACAAACACCTCACTTGAGCAAAACCCTAGTTTCACCTTCACTTGGATTTCCTGTAGTCTTCTAACCCTTGGAAGCTTTCTAACACATAAACACTTGATTTTAGCCTTTTGATATTTGTGTTCTTTTGGAATTGAGTGAAATGTGCTTAGAGAAGAGTTTTGAGCTCTCAATACTTGTAAAAGATGAAAAATGAAGTAAAAGATCCCAAGGCATCTATTTATACAAACACTAGAAATCAGCCCGTCGGGACTTCCATGGACACTTATACGGTCCGTGGAACATTACACGGCCCGTATAAGTGGTCATGGTTCACCATTAGGTAGACACCAACTCTACTGGGTGTTATACGGACCCTTATACGGACCGCATAACATTATACGGGCCATATAAGTCGGTCGTATAACCCCTGCCCTCTGAAATGATCTCCGTCGTTTCGTTCGATCTCCAATCCTTATGGAACCTTCTTAACACTTGTTGAACACTTTATTAACAATCCAAGGGACGTTATAACTCTCCTCCAAAACTTTATTAAGTCATCATTAATTCGATACTCGTAAATCTTGCTCGACACACGACATATACCTTACTTTCCTTAACAACTTTCGCCTCCTACTTCAAATGTCTTTGAAATCTTTCTTAGGGTCATCAAATGTTATTTCTTACTTATCGAAACATCGTATACTTCGTGCTCTTCATTAGCCTAATCACTGTGCATCAACAAAAAATTTTCCGAGGTGTAACACAAGCAGTAGAAAAAGTCAAGGTGATCCGAGATCGATTGGTGACAGCCCAAAGTCGCTAAAAATCTTACGCGGACAACCGCCGGTGAGACTTAGAATTTCAAGTTGATGATTCGGTATTTTTGAAGGTGTCGCCAATGAAAGGGGTGATGAGATTTGGTAAGAAAGGAAAGTTAAGTCCTCGCTACATTGGACCCTATAAGATTATCCGCAAGGTGGGTCAAGTAGCTTATGAATTGGACTTGCCTCCAGAACTTGAATTAGTTCACCCAGTTTTCCATGTCACAATGCTTCGCGAATGTGTTGGAGATCCTACGAAAATTGTGCCAATAGATGACGTCCAAGTGACAGAAAAGCTAATTTATGAAGAAGTGTCTATAGCCATCTTAGACATGCAAGTACGGAGACTCCGAAATAAGGAAGTGGCTTCAGTTAAAGTCTTGTGGCGAAATAACAATTGAGAAGAGAAGACTTGGGAGGCGGAAGATAAGATGAAATCCACATACCCGCATTTGTTTCACTCCCCGGAAGAGATCCATGATGAGACATCGAGATTATGAGGTATGCATGTTTTTCTTTTATGCATATGGGTCGTGTGTGGCCAATTTCTATTGCTATTGTGTTGTGGCCCTGTGAGGCAATGTTATTATGGGTTGTTGTGACAGGATGGTTGTGCCATATTACAGGGGAAACTCTAGCGAAATTTTTATAGAATCCCCGATGACTTAACATTCGAGGACGAATGTTCCAAAAGGGGGGAAGAATGTTACACCTTGGAAATTTCCTGTTAGCGTACAGTGAATAGACTAACAAAGGGTATGACGTATACGATATTTTGATAAGTAAGAAATGGTATTTGATAACCCTAAACGAGATTCCAAAGACATTTAAGGTAATGAAAGAAAGTTGTTAAGGAAAGCAAGTCATATGTTGTGTGTCGGGCAAGATTTACGAGTATCGAGTTAATGATGTTTTAATGATGCTTTGAGGAAGAGCTATAATGTTCCTTAGATTGGTATTGCGGTGTTAAACTAGTGTTAAGAAGGTTTCATAAGGATCGGGGATCAAACGAGTCGACGAGAACAAGTCTCGGATAGCTGGGCATCATACGGCCGACATACCGTATAAAATACACGGACCGTATGTCCAGCCGTAGGTTCAGCCCAGAATGGCACACTTCACTGGACCAAACGTACGGTCCAGACATACAATTAGTGAAAAATATACAGACCGTATGTTGGTCTGTATGTTCTGGTCGGGACAGAACTTAAACGATATAAGGGACCTCTCTCTCATTTCAATTCATTTAATTTTTCATCTCCACAAGTCAAGAACCCTCTAGGATATTCTCCACTCTTCATCCATAAGAACATAAAGGAAATTTATGATCAACTTCATCAAACCAACAAGAATCAAGAGTTAGAAACACATTAAAGTTATCCAAGCCAAGAAATCCTAAGAGAAGTAAACTAGGGTTTTGGTGCAAGAAGAGTATTGCCACTTAAGGCTTGTTCCTACACTATCTAAGGTAAGTTTCATGGTATTTTCATGATGTTTGAGGTATTGATAAGTTGAAACACTTGGATTATGGAAGGAAATAGGAAATAGGTCATAAATGTGGCAATAGTGTCACTTTTGAATAGAAGCTTGGATTGAATTGTGGATATTGATATGTTGTGATTATGAATGTGTTATGAATGACATTTAGAACATGGAATGAGTATTTTATATGAAAGAATGCTATAGTGAACTATGATCATGATTATGGAGGAATTGGAGTGAAATTGTGAAATGTGGCTAATGTGAATGAACGATGATTGTTGCCTATGATATTGTGATTGTTGTTATGAATGATTGGGAGTTGATATGTGATATGAGGAAAGTTATATAAACAAAGGAAATGCTATCCAATTTTCTCTAGCTTTAGTAAGCACGTTCTTATAATTGTTTAGCTAATGTCGATGCGAATTCTCTTAAAGGTAGAACGTATGCATTAAAGGAGAACAAGCAAGCGATAGAATAGTTAAACGACAAAGGTATGTGAGGCTAGTCCTTTCTTTCTAAGGCATGAATCTTATGGCATGAATTTCCTCCTTCTTCATGAATTTCCTATCTTCAAGAAAACTAAGAGTCCTTGTTCATAAATAGCTATATGAGATAAGAGATACACTATGAGTACGACAATGATGATGGGAAGCCTAAGTCTAAAGATTCTAGAGTCCATGATATGACATCCCTATAAAGCTAATGATGCTATCTATAATCTGTTGATGTTGATCATTACATACACTCACCTTATATGCTAATTCCTTCAAGGTAAGGCAGAATGCTTATGAATGATCTATAATGTAATCGGGGGTTCACGACCTTATGCCACCCCGATAAAGTGTAGTTGTTCTTGAGTTTCCATGCATATATTATGATGAGCATATTATGATGAGTACATTATGATGATATTACACCGCGCCTATATGGCCGGGCAGACACCGCTAAGGCGGGCAGCGTATACACCATGGCCAGATGGCATGGGCAGACACCACTAGTGGGCGGCATGAGATGGTACCCCAGACGCGGGAAGCCTGGACGCAGGCTAATGCTATTGATTATTAAACCGTACCTATATGGTCGGGCAACTTATATATATATGCATACATGATATGATGATGACTATGAAAGTAAGCCAGCATGCATTATTTCTTTTATGATTCACGGTCAGTTACAGATTGCTTCTCATTTGATGCCTCTCCATTTCATTGATATTTTATTATTGTTTATGCTTTACATACTCAGTACAATGTTCGTACAGACGTCCGTTTTCTTTTTTTTCGTTTTCATGCCCACTGTAGACGGGAGGTGTTCCGTACTGCGTAAGCTATTAGGCGATTCGAGAGCACTCCATTTTCCGGAGGTGCCATTGATTATTCTTTTGGTATATTTGTATATGCATGTTTTGGGCATGATGGGGTCTTGTCCCGTCCTTATGTCTAGTACTCTAGTAGAGACTCGTAGATACGCAGTGTGGGTAGTATGGTCTCACAAGTTCTCAATGTATATATATATATATATATATATATATATTATATTATATTGGTAGCCGAAGGGCTCATGTATATAAAGTGAATATGTTTCAAATGAAAATAGTTTTCTATGATTATGAGCACAAGCGATATGAATGAAAGCAGATGAGTAATAGAATGAGTGGTGCTCGGTGGTTAGCCTCGGGTACCCGTCATGGCCCTAGTTGGGTCGTGACAACTTGAACATCCTCTACTGGCATGATTCTAGTAGGGTCTCCGATACACTTATGGAGCATTGATATATGGAAAACTGGATGGACCGATTCAAGTTCTGAGGGTAAGTCTAGTTCATAAGCTACTTGTCCCACCTTGCGGACAATATTATAAGGTCCAATGTATCGAGGACTTAACTTTCTCTTCTTATCAAATCTCATCACGCCTTTCATCGGTGATACCTTTAAGAATACCCAATCATCAACTTAGAATTCTAAGTCTCGCCGACGGTTGTCCGCATAAGATTTCTGGCGACTTTGGGTTGTCAATATTCGATCTCGGACAACCTTGACCTTTTCCACCGCTTGTTGAATCAACTCAGGGCCTATTAACTGTACCTCTCCTACTTCAAACCACCCAATTGGGGATCTACACTTCCTTCCATACAGAGCTTCATACGGGGCCATTTGAATACTGGAATAATAGCTGTTGTTGTATGCGAACTCAATGAGAGGTAAGTGGTCATCCCAACTAACACTGAAATCCAGCACACATGCCCGTAACATATCTTCTAGGGTCTGAATAGTGCGTTCGGCTTGCCCATCAGTTTGTGGATGAAAGGCTGTGCTAAGCCTTACCTGAGTACCCAAACCTTCTTAGAAAGACTTCAAAAATTTAGCTGTAAATTGTGCTCCTTTGTTAGTATTAATGGACACAGGGACGCCATGAAGTCGCACCAATCTCTTTAAGATACAATCTTGCATAATCTTCTGCCGAATATGTGGTTCTGACTGGAAGAAAATGGGTACGCTTTCTTGAGTCTATCCTCGATCACCTATATGGAGTCATACTTGCTTCGGGAATGGGGTAACCCCGCAATGAATCCATGTTAATCACTTCCCATTTCCAAGTTGGAATCTCCATTAGTTGCAATAATCCCCCTGGCTTTTGATGTTCAATTTTCACTTATTGGCCATTTGGACACTGAGCTACAAATTCTGCTATGTCTTTCTTCATTTCATCCCACCAATAAATTAGCTTAAGATTGTCGCCCCTGGGTGAATAGAATACCGAGAGTAATGAGCTTTCTCTAGAATCTGACGACGTAGTCCCGCAACATTCGGAACACATAGCCTGTCTTGGTATCTGAGAACTCCATCTGTAGAAATTTCAAATGGCAACTTTTCCTGCTTATAAGAGGTATGTCTGTAGTGGGTCAACTGGGGATCTTCATATTGGCGCTCTCTCACCTCCATATCTAAGGATGAAACAGCTCGATTATGAATACCAATTCCTGCATTGCCTGAATCAATTAGGCAAACTCCAAGGCTAGCTAGTTGGTGGAGCTTACGAATTAATTCTTTCTTCTCCGAAGGAACCTTACATAGACTTCCCATTGATTTGCGGCTAAGTGCATCAGCTACTACATTCGCCTTCTCAGGATGATATAAAATGCTCACATCATAATCTTTTAGTAACTCTAACCACTGCCTCTGCCAAAGATTCAACTCCTTCTGTTTGAAAATATATTGGAGGCTCTTGTGATCCGTATAAATATCAACATGAACACCATACAAGTAGTGTCTCCACATCTTTAGTGGATGAATAACCGCATCCAATTCAAGGTCATGAGTTGGATAGTTTTTTTTCATGTTTTCGCAATGGCCTCGAAGCATAGGCAATAGCTCTACCGTGCTGCATCAACACGCAATCTAACCCACCACCAGAGGCATCACAATATATAACATAACCGTCTGGTCCTTCTGGGAGTGTCAGAATCGGGGCTGAAGTTAATCTATCCTTCAATTCTTGGATACTGCGTTCACAAGCATCTGTCCATTGAAATTTTGGTGATTTTTGAGTTAGCTTCGTCAATGGTGCTGAAATAGAGGAAAATCCTTCCTCGAACCTTCTGTAGTAACCTGCCAATCCCAGGAAACTATAAACTTCTGTAGGTGTTGTGGGCCTTGGCCAAGTCTTCACAGCCTCAATTTTCTGAGTATCAACTCGAATGCCATCAGCTGAAATAACATGGCCCAGAAAAGTTACAGAATTTAGCCAAAACTCGCATTTTGAAAATTTTGCATACAATTCTCGAGTCCGAAGAATTCCAAGGACAATACGTAAATGGTCTGCATGCTCGGCCTCTGTCCGAGAGTATACTAAAATATCATCAATGAACATGATTACAAACGGATCTAAAAGAGGCCTGAATATATTAATCATCAAATTCATAAACACCGCCGGAGCATTAGTCAACCCAAATGACATTACTCGAAATTCATAGTGGCCATATCTCGTTCGGAAAGCTGTCTTGGGAATATCTTCTTCTCTAACTCTCACTTGATGATAACCTGATCTCAGATCTATTTTGGAAAACCATTTTGCACCCTGTAATTGGTCAAATAAGTCATCGATTCTTAGCAGAGGATATTTATTCTTAATCGTCACCTTATTCAGCTGCCTATAATCAAATCACATCCGTAGGGAACCATCTTTCTTTCTTACAAATAGGACGGTGTACTCCTACGTTGATGAACCGGGCCTAATAAACCCCTTCTCAAGCAAATCTTTCGGCTTGTGCCTTTAGCTCTTTCAATTCTGCAGGAGCCATTCGATAAGGAGGGATAGAGATTGGTTGAGTATCCGGTAACACATCAATAGCGAAATCAATCTCTCTTTCCGGAGGAAGGCCTGGTAGTTCATCTGGAAATACATTCGAAAATTCATTTACTACCGGGATGGATTGAAAAGTTGGCGGCTTTGCTTTCGTGTCATGAACTCAGACTAGATGATAAATATAGCCTTTGGCGATCATCTACCTCGCCTTGAGATAGTAAATAAACCTACCCCTTGGAGATGTTGTGTTACCTTTCCATTCAAGCACGGATTCTCCCGGGAATTGGAATCGAACTACTTTCGTTCAGCAATCGACATTGGCATAACAAGAGGCCAACCAATTCATGCCCATAATCACGTCAAAATCTAACATTTCTAGCTCAATTAAATCGACAATAGTCTGACGATCACATACCACCACCACATAATTTTGGACACTTGTTTAGCTATTACGGGATCACCAACCAGAGTTGATACCTCAAAAGGTTTAATTGGCTCGGGTCTCACCCCAATACGACCAACAATATATGGAGTAATATAAAATAACATAGAACCCGGATCTATCAACGCATAGACCTCATGAGAGAATATGGATAATATACCGGTAACCACATCCAGGGAGGACTCAAGATCCTGACATCCGGCTAAAGCATAAATACGGGGCTGAGTTCCACCTGAACTGGACGCTCCCCCTCTGCCTCTACCTCGACCGGCTGGAATCTGGGTAGTCTGCCCTATCGGGCGCACCGACGAAAAAGAACCAGCTGCTGACCCTGTGGGCTGAACCCCTCCTCTATCGTACCTCGAGGGACAGTCACGCATCAAGTGCCCAGTCTGCCCACAAACATAACTAGCATCTGAACCCTGACGGCACAGACCCGACTGTAACTTTCTGCATTGACTACATCGTGGAACCAGTGGTCTCCTCTGCCTATAATTACCCCCAAACTAGGAACTCGAAGCTTTCGAGCTCTGACTCTGTCCTGAATGAATGGAGCGATCAAATCTCCTGCCGGCAAACCGAGGGGGTGCACTAGTCGTTGACTGGTCTGAATGTCTAGAATATGACTGCCTCGACTAGAGAGGGCCATGACGGGTACCCGGAGCTGACTACAGAGTACCTCACATTAGGCTAATCGTCATACTCAACCTGAACATATATAATCTCCAAAGCAACCCATATCTATATGCATAAGCCCTCACGGCTACAAAAATGATATACAAAAATGTGCACTGACATCATCATGAGACACAACTTACCCACACGTAGCCTCTACTAGAGTACTAGACATAAGGACAGGACAGGACCCTGTCGTGCCCAAAATATAAACACAAAAGAATGAAATCATAAGTAGCACCTCTGGAGTAATGGAGTGCTCCTGTGAATCTACTGATAAGCTCCTACGGCTCTGAGTCGCCTCCTTGTCTACCTGTGGGCATGAACACAGCGTCCAAAAAGAAAGGACGTAAGTACGAATATTGTACTGAGTACGTAAGGCATAAATAGTATAGCATAATAAAGAAACCATGAAACATGAGCTGAAGATATAACGTGCTTAACCTTTAAAGGAAAACACATGTATGCATATCATATATACCATCATCGTTAACCCGCGTTCGGGTAACCATCATACGCCACTACTAGTGGTGTCATGTTCGGCCATCGGGGCGCGGTGTAATCATATGCAGCCCGCCCTTGCGGTGTCATGTCCGACCATCTAGGCACGGTGGAAATATACACAGCCTGCCTTCGCGGTGACATGTCCGGTCGTCTAGGCATAGTGGAATCCTATCATCATATTCATCTCGTAACTTATCATAACGTTATCATAAAGCATACATTAGAACTCAAAGATAATCTATAAGTATATCCGGGTGACGTAAGGCCGAGAAACCCCAATTCCATTATGGAGTAATCATGATCATCATACCTCACCTTGAAAGAACTGGCATCATAAGGTGGGTCTAGCAACAATGAATAACATCAAAGAATCGTGTAAAGATCATTAGCTTCATAGTATTATCGTATCATAAGCTTTAGGATTTTCTAAGCTTACGCTCATTATCATCATTATCATACTCATGACATATCTCTTATCTTTGTCTCATAAGAACCTTTTTATAAACATTGACTCATATTTTTTGGGATGCAAGAAAGTCAAGGAGAGATAGGGAAAATCATGTCATAAGAATCATGCCTTAGAAAAGAAGGGACTAGCCTTACATACCTTTACGTTTCGCTAACCTTCTCACTTGAACGCTTCCCTCCAATGTTCACGTTTCTACCTTCAAGAGAGTTCGTACTAAAATTAGATAATCGAAGACATACCTAGGCTTAAGCTAAAGCTAACGACAACGGGGTAACATCTCCTTTATTTTGATGACTTCCTCCACATAATAAACAACTCCCATAATATCAATAACAACACCCACAATATCTTAGTCAACAACTTCATCAAGCTAGACATTATCAAATCCTCAACATTCCCTATCAATCCTTCATAATCCTAGCTATGGCACCATACCGTATCCATCCTCATACAATGCCCTTACAACATCTTTAATACTATTCATAGCAAGATTATATTCATTACATATCAAGAACTATGATTTAAGTCAAGTCATGATTCAAGAATATCATTATTTTCATATTTGCACTCCATATTCTCCTCCTTTCCATAACCCAAGTCTTTCAACCCCTCAATACTCTCAATAATATGAAATAAACATAAAACTTACCTTAATCACTTGGGAATAAGCCTTGAGTCATTCTACTCCCTTAGAATGAAATCCTCCACTTGTATGTCAAAGGAATTCTTACTCTTCACAAACCCTAATAGGCTTCCTAGTATGCGAATTTCTTAAATCTTGGCTTTTGATCTTGATTTCTTGGTATAGATTTATTGTAGAAATAGAGGGAGGGTTTTGGAGAGTTACTAGAGAGATATGGAATCTGTTTTTAGAGGAAATAATGAAATAAAATGTGGGATCTTATATTTATAATTAGGGCTGGAAAGTTCCAGATCCGTGGGTCGACGAGCAGGGTCGACGGTCCGTCGACATGCCCCGTCGAACTGCCGCCTGAAATGTCTGAGTGAAGAACCTCATCGACGGTGCCAGATGACGGCTCGTCAACTTGTCGACGGTCCGTCCCTTGGGCTGTCGACGCTGACTGGTTTCAGCAGTTTTTTGAACTTCTTCGTTTTGCTCTGATTTGATTTGTTTCACTTCTAATTCCCTCGTAATGTCAAGAATGCATACTTATACTCCTGTACACATACAAAGTAAAATATCTCGTGAGCAAAGCTCTGGTGCGAACTACCGAACTGAAGGTATGCACCACCAATAAGCCAAAATCTCCTTGCAATAAAATGGGAGCTGTAACAGGGTCTTACCTTCGGATGGAGAATACACAAAATCCATGCATAGTCTATGCTCATAAGATCAATACATCTTCAAGAACCATGAGTTAGTTGCCTTGATATACCTTTCTTAATCTTTAACTAAGATCCTTAATTAATTTTGCTATGGAAACTTTGTTTGGAGCTCTTGGAAGTTCATAGTTTTTTCTAGAACTTTGGTGAGCTTCTTCATCTGATTTTTGGTGAAAAAATGGGGTTTTTCCCCTTTTATAAGGTTCTAAATTCGGGTCGGGTCACTGTAGCAGTACTGTAGCATGCGTTTCTGCTCTGTCAGCCTAACTTGTAACGTCCATAATTCTCTACTCCGATGTCGTATTGATGAGAGGTTTATTGCGTTGGAAACTAGACTCGACGAACTTTATTTTAGGCCTTTGAAACACCTTAAAACTCCTAATATACTAGGAGATATACCCCTCCAAAGTTGACTAAAAATCTGCCCAAAATTCTGCCAATTTTTTGACAAAATTATTTTCTTCGATTTGCTTGGTCCCGGAACCCTTAGGCACTTGCTTAACACTTGTTGAGAGTATTCATTGGCCCAATAAGGGTTCCATGACCTCTCCGAACTTACTTTAGTTTACCTACAATGCAAACGACGTGAAGATTTTTTTTCGAGATGTAACACTAACACTCTACATCCTTCCATAATCATCCAAAGAGAGAATCATCATTAACACCCCAAGGTAATCCAAGGAAAGTGATTGTTCTTGATTTCTTTCAATGTTGGATTGAACTTGGTCTTGAACGGAGTTGAGCTAGGTAAGGTTCCTTGACTGCAAGGTATGTATTTCATCTTATTTATGTGGTTGTATTGATGTAAAGGTTTAGTGACCCTTTAGAAAGGAAAAGAATTAAAGTGGAGAAGCCATGGATGTTGTAGTGAAGAAGATGACTATGGTGTGAGCTTGAAAAGGGGATTTTGGTGGTAATTGGTATTAAATTGAATATAATTTCTCGAATATGATATTATGGATGTTATTATTGTCGTTGGGAGGCTGTTTTATGATATGGTGAAAGTTGGTGAAATAGGAGAAATGCTGCCCAAATTCCGTTAGCTTTCTTAATCGCATTAGTTTGGGCTTAAGCATGTTTTCAAGACTAACTTTAGTACGAATCCTCTTGAATGTAGAATTACGAACTTTAGCGGGAAGCGTTTAGTCGTTAAGAATACGCGAAGGTATGTAAGGCTAACCCTTTCCTTCAAAGGCATGATTCTTATGTTATGACTCCAATTATGTTATCTATAATACTTTTACTCCCAAAAGGGCTAGAAATCCATTGTCCTCAAGATTCTTATGATGATTTCATGTCTAGCGAAACCACGGCCGAAAGGCTAGATGTTCTCATGTTGTGGTTGAGGCTTACCCTATTGGCTTAGATTATTTTTGTGTAATCGACCTCATATATGTTATGGTCATTTAAAAAAGAAACAAGATAGTGATGATGAAACTGATGATAGTTTCACTTCTAGAAATGCAAGAGCTTGAGGTTCTTATTGCTTCCATGATGTTGTTGAGTTGTCATGATTATTGATTGTATTCCCTGTTGTTGATCTCTCACCTTATGATACTTGTTACTTCAAGGTGAGACCTAGCAATGATGATTGTTTCATAATGTAATCAGAGGTAACCGACCTTATGTCACTCCAATAAAGCTGTAGCTTTTAATTGGGCTCTCATGAATGCTATATGTATATATGCATGATTACATCGGGCTAAGTTGGCCGGGAAGACACCACTTCGGTGGGCGGCTTATGGATAATGATAATACACCGTGCCAATATGGCCGGGCAGACACCACTAGTGGGCGGCATGTGATGGATACCTACACGCGGGAGGCCCGGACGCAGGCTAATGATGATTACACCTTACCTATATAGTCAGGCAGTTTATATATATATTTATGATGTTTATTAGAAAAAGTTAGCATGCATGGTTTCCGCCTAAAGAGGCAGTGTGATGCACAAGTCATCTTTTCATCCCATGTTTTCTAACTTCTTTATTCAGTTATTATTCATGCCTTACATACTCAGTACATTGCTCGTACTGACGTCCTTTCTTTTATGGACGCTGCGTTCATGCCCGCAGGTAGAATGGGAGACGATCCATATTCCTAGGAGCTTTGTCAGGGGAGATCCAGGAGCACTCCACTACTTCGGAGTTTCCACCATTGGTGTCACACCCTTAATCCGATAGGGTGTGATGGGCACTCGACCCTTACCTAGGGCCGAGCGAACCCGCAGACTTTCGTAATACTCATAATCATACTGGGCCCGTAAAACATGACATAAGTACATAATGAAAACTTTTTCTTTGAAAACAAACATGCCTTTCATCTTTTTCAAATCAAATAAAACTAGCATCGCATGAAATCTGTAAACATATGAAATTCGTAGCATAATGCATAACAATACATCGTCTTACATAGCCGTTTACAAAATTGGCATATCATACACACGACACTGTCTGCAAAGTCTCTAGCACAAAACATAATACCGCAACATAAATATTCTGACTCGGCAGCACTCCGGAGGAAATGTGGCTCGCCAATCTAGCTGGAACATCTGCAACTAACATCCTCTACTCATCTGTAGGTACCTGCGCGGCATGAAACACAGCCCCCGAAGAAAGGGGGTCAGTACAGAATATGTACTGAGTATGCAAAGCGAGAAGTATGAAAAACGAAGCCATAACCAAGTGGGAGTACGAAAGTGAGCACAATAGCCGAGAATACCAAAGTGCTTGCATCTGACATACAAATCATACATAAGAGGTACAGAAGAAAAATATGATAATCAAAATGCCAAAAATGCTTCGCTTTCTCTGAAAAACATTTCTGTCTCATATATACGGAAAATCAAACATATTATATGAGCTGACATTAACCGATGTGGGATTCGCCTAAACCAGTGTGGAATTTGCCTCACCACTGGGTTTGCCCCACCACCGGTTCTGATACCAACTGATCATAATCCAGACTGTCAAAATCACATATCATATGCACACATATTGTGTCCCGGCCCTCTAGTGTGAGACTCGGCAAATAAGATCATGCCAATGTCATATATACACATACCGCGGTCAAATACCCAGCGGCCAGTGTCACATATACACATACCGCGGTCAAATACCCAGCGGTCAATATCACTCAACATACCGCGGACAAATACCCAGCGGTCAATATCACTCAACATACCGCGGACAAATACCCAGCAGTCAATATCACTCAACATACCGCGGACAAATGACAAATACTCAACATACAGCGGACAAATACCCAGCAGTCAATATCACTCAACATACCGGACAAAAGAGGGGCAATATCAATATACACGGACCCCCCAATAAAGAGGAGTTTTGAACCGGGCACATTACCGTATCATATAGTGCCCAAACATAACGCCCGGACTTAAAAATGTAACAAAGAAACCCCGAGCGAATTATGCCCAAATTACCTTTTAAAAATTTTCAAAGACTTA